>NC_056728.1:564523751-564589290 GCF_019279795.1 Protopterus annectens | reverse complement strand
AAAAAAAAAAATATATATATATATATATATACACATACATACATATACATATATATATATATATATATATATATATATATATATATATATATATATACACATACATACATATATATATATATATATATATATATATATATATATACACACATATATATATATATATATATATATAGATACACATATACATATATATATATATATAGATACACACATATAAATATATATATATATATATATAGATATATATATAGATATATATATATATATATATAGATACACACACACACACACACACACACACACACACACACACACACACACACACACACACACCTTTTCTTATCAGTTTCATGCATGCAGAACTTTGACATTACATTCAACAAATCAATGTACTTAAAAATGTCTTCATCCCTTGTGATTCTCTCTTAAGAGCTTCATGTGAACACTTTACCTTTTTAAAACATAAACCACCTGGTATAAGAATTCATCTTTTAACCTTGTAATATTCAGTAACAGTACACAATATCTTACAGACATCCTTACAAGACTCGTCCCCACAGCCTGAGAAGGCCAGAGTGTACTGTTAATTAATCTGGTTTCAAAATATTCATGGCATATTTTTATTCCTTTATTAGCATTCTGAAACTAGACTCTAAGCACAGTATAACATCATAATATCCCTTATCTCCTTCAGCACTTACTTCGCCTTAAGCTGTCAGTATGAACAGAGTGCACAATTGTAAAACATTTGAAATATAAAGCTACAACTTATGTGGAATTATATTTTACAGAATCATGCCTCTATTTTTCATTTTTTTTTCTGTTGACAAACATATAACATTTTATTTGACTCGTGTGAAGAAACAAGTTGATAATATTTTTCTTTGCTCTTCACAAAATGCATAAGTCTCAAAATTAACAGCATACAAACACATTTCACTGTAGGAATCTGTCAAGTTGTAGTAGATTCAGCTTCCATTAAGACACATATATGGCTTTTGTTTAGCAGACCATGGTGGTGCAGTGGTTAGCACTGTCGCCTCAGAACAAGAGGTTCTCCGATTCGATTCTAGGTAGGAGCACCTTCTGTACGGTGTCTGCATGTCCTCCCTGCAGTCGAATGAGTTTTAAGACAGGCTAGTAGGTGTGTGTGCGCGAGTGCCTTCTGTGAAGGTTGGGCACCGGGCTGGCAACTCGACACTGTAAAAACTCAACTGCCAATCAATCTGTATACCGGTGATCCGTTGTGGCGACCCCTAATGGGAGAAGCTGAAAGACATTGCTATGGCTTATGTTTAGGGTGAGAAATACTATATATAATCTGAAACATAGCTGCACTGAGATGACATAATTTCAGATAACAGTTAAGCATTTCGCCAGAATAGTTAAATTTTTTTATTACCAGAAACATGGGACCACCAAAATTCACTCTATTGACCATTGCAAAATAATCGAGTTAGCTTCAGCCTAGAACTGCATTTACATCTATAAGGAAGAACAAGCAGCTCAGGTTTGCTATACACATTTGTGTCTAAATATAATTCCCTGTAACAACAGTTTCAAGAAGTGTCAAGGGGGGTTGTGATATATGAACTCCTATACAAAGGCAATGAATGCAGGGTTTTAAGACTTTTCATGCAAACATCTTGGCATGTTGCATTTTACTATTCTTCCATTGGAGTGACAGCAAGACATCTAGGAACGTAAAGCATGCCCGGAACACATCTGTATTTAGGTGGCATTTCAAAAGCAGTACAGATCATATATTTCTCCAGAACACTGACCCTGTTCACAGTTGAAAAGCCAACAAAAATAACAGATGCACATTCATCATAAAAAAATAATTTAAGGGAATGCCCTCCTCCATGAATTACTAAGATATGTGGTTGGCTGTATTTTCTGTACTCATCAAAATTCAACACTGTGGTCACAGGTGAACATCTGCCTATAATACAAGAAATAATGTGAATCTGACACATTACTGAGACATTCTTCTTCTTTCGGCTTTTGAGACAATAATAATTGGAATATACACCTGCCCAACTTGCAGGGCTCTCCAACTGCAGCTGGTAAAACTGCCACTGTTCTGTGGAAAGACAGACAGGGTATTCTTAACCAAAGAAGGAAGGTCCGCTCAAATATGAACTCTTACATTAAGAAAGCAAAGACAGTTGTCTCCTAGACCAGCAGATATGCTAACAAAATACCTGCTCCAGATCATCAAGAACTCAACCTGATGGATTCCTGGTTGGTCTGAGCTGCAAGACATTACCATCAATGCAGAAAGAGCAAGGAGAATGGAAACAGAGCTCAGGCAAATGAATCACACAGTACAGACTTCCTAAATCATGGTCAATGCAACAACACTTGGGGGAACATGTGAAATTAATGTCAACTGACCCAAAGGACACGTCTGCAATAAAGTCATTCATGAAGCAAGCAAGGACTGGAGGCATTCATTACTCTGATGTGGTGAGTTTTGACCACGACATTTGAAAGTTAGTAATTTTTTCAATAAAAACAAAAATATAAAAAATCAGCAATCTCCTCAACCAGCCTTTGTAGTGCAGAAGAATAAAAACTGGACTGCAAGCCAGATTAATAGGACTTCATTAGCAGCTTAGTTGCCATAAAAGTCAGCTGGGTAATAACAGCGAAAAGCCAACATCACCTTACTCATCCTGATGTATAAAGCACAGACGGTGTACAACTGCAGTATAAAGATACGTAGATGAGCACTTACCAAATAGCAAAACCATTGAAGGTGGGCTAGAAAAGCATACATACAAGTTAACCGTAGCTCACGGGCTCAGCACTGCAGAAGCTACACTCATTTAAGGTTATGTGACAGCTAAGTAAAAGAAACAAAAAGGCCACTTCAAAGTCACAGTCATGCTGGGGAATGTTGATGGAAGTAGGCATGGGAAGAAAGACTCAAAAGAAACAGCTAGCAATCCACGTGGAATGCGTCAACCTGACCACCAGAAGCCCTTCCATTTCATGTGTAAACAAGGATAGCAAATGGTCCACATTAAGCTCACTCACTCAGATGAAGTAACAGCTGAGCTGCAGATTGCACATCCAGGATGTGAGAAGCCTTTCCATCCCTGATTTGTGCCACTGCTGAGGAAAACAAACAAAACCCTTTGACAGAAAGCTATGGGCACCAAACTTCAAAACTTTCACCATACAGCAGGCTGAAAGGGCAGACAGGCAAGCTGTAATACTTGACGTTAAAGTTTCACAAAGAGAGGGAATCTTCAAAGAAGGAAGGAGATCCAACAATTGTTCAGTGCTGAGCCATATCTTCATTACATTGACAGACAACTGAAACACACTAACAATGAAATAAATAAGGCCCAAATCATAGACTATCTAAAACATCAAGGTCACATGCAAGCAGACTGACCCAAAGCAGAAAAGATTATCAAACTATCCAAATTGAGAATGGTTTTCTACAAGAAGTCACTGGTCTACAGAGTGGGAAGCTTTCTAAAAGGGTTACTCGCGTCTAAGACTTCAACTGGCAAATATGGCAGAATTGGGGGGGGGGCTAATTCATGTGAAGCCTATTATTTAATGGGGAGCACACCTAGCTTGGACCACAACAATTTTCTGTATTGCCAGGGGTTTTAGAACCTGAAACCACACCCTTCTTAAATACAAACAAATGATGATAATGGGTTTTGGCCCTTCTTCTATAGGTTATGCAATAATGTGAAGAATCAGGAATGGAAGAAATGAGAACAGGAATGTTTCCAGGACACAGTACTCTTTCAACTAACTGTTATCTCTACTCTTACCTTCCATAAATGAGCATTAGAGAACTACATTTTAAGTGACAAATGCACTGACCACAAGAAAACACTACTTCCAGAAAACCCAATCCAGACATGAACACTGGATTCACAACTCCAGAAGAGGAATGAAGCTAGAACTCACACTAGTCTCCAGTTTACTCAATTTCCTGGAAATGTGACCATCTGAAAGATACCCTGACCAAATGAGGAGGTAACCCAGTAGTAATTTCTTTACTTCGTACATCAAAACTGGCAGCACTTCCCTGAAAAGTAACTGTTAAATTAGGAGCTCCTTCTCTGATGCAGCCTTACACTCTGCATCATATGGAAGCTTCAATGACCTCTTCAATCTACCAGCAAAGTGAATGTTCTCAGTGCTGTTAAAGGACTGGCTGTAGAAAGAGGAGGCCCACAAGAATTTTAAAAGACTGTAAAAGGAAGAACTCACCACTCAAGAACAAGGGTCCAACATCAAAAGTAGCTCCTGGATGAGTGCGTGTGTTGTGGCACTGAAACCACAGACACTTCACAATCTATGTCACAACCTACATCCTTAGGCAAGTAAATGGTACCATGAAGCTAGTGGAGGCTATCAAGCCCAGGAGGTAAAACAGAGTTTAACCTTGGACTACGTGCTGCATCTTCAGTCAAAGCCAAGACCTCCTGGGTCACCCTCCAATGGAAGGCACAGCCAAAACTGGTGAGTGTCCAACTCAACAAGGATAAAGAACTGCCTCTAAGCACAAAAGGGACATCCTCCAATTAATTGTCACCTCCACAGACTGCAATACGGCACCCACAAGAGGAACACCTCCAAAAGGTGTTCCGATGCATCTTCCTCAGGAACACCTTTGTGGACATCTATTCGCTGTAAGGATTTCTGAGCACCAGGATTAACATCCTGTAACAGCTTCCCTAGCTAAGGTAAAAAAAAAAATGTCTTTAGTAACAGACAGTATATGTCTTCAGATGACCAACATTTAACCTTTTGTTTTTTTCTTTAAAGGTGTAGACTGACAGAGAAGGTACTTCCACCCTATCATCTTTTTATCAGCTACATCAAGCCATATTACCTGGAGTGTCTCCCTGAGAGCCTTGCCTGGGTCTGACAATGGAACAACTGAAGAGGACATGGTTTGACCCTCTGGTCTGTGGTGACTGAAAGGACAACAGAGTAAGCCAGAAAGGTAAGGGAGTGGTCTGACAATGACTAGTGGCCACTATACAGTCACCCACCACTGCCTGAGCCCAGAGAGTGGCCAAGGGCTCATTAGTAAGTTGTTTTTTCTGTCTAGGTACACCAAAAAATGAACAAGCTCAAGCAAGATCAGTCTCCCTACACTGACGGATTAGGATGTCTTGAATGCAGTAAGCTTTGCTGGAACAAGTCAGTACGAAGGCAAGTTGTCAAATAGTGTTCACAAGCAGGATGCTTACACAAACTCATTTCAAACACAGTAATACATAAGCAACACAGTAAATACCTGTCAAAAAACCCTTTTTCAAAATTCAGTCTGACAGAAAAAAAAATGGCAGGCAAGTTGTCACACACTTAACACAAGCACTAACATACCCCATAATAGTCACTTCTCAAATAAAAACACTTCCTGACACTAAACTTTACAAAAAAGATATATAAAACTTACACAAACAGTGCATTTTCTCAGAAAAATAGCTCCCAATACAGCTTAAAGATGAAAATATCAGTCTCCAACAGGAAAATTCTGATCTTTGAAAAATAACCGTTTAAAGGGGAAACTCACTTTAAAAGCCCTGTTGAAAAGAGCAATTTTTTCCCTTAAAAGCAGATTATTTTATGTGGATGTAATCGCCACTGGGGACTTATCTGACAAAATCAAAACTGAAGGCTGTCTGCTGCTCTTGTGAAGCCCATTTGCTGCTTCTTCACAAGGAGGCAAGAAAGTGCTGAAGAAATCTGAATGCTTATTTCCCTCCACATGGCTGAAAAATCAGCAGAGTAAAGGTGTGGATAACAGCAAGAGCTTTTAGAAGGTGTCCTCTTGATTTGCCCTGGCCAGGATGGGACACAACCCATACAGTCTAAAGGCTCCTGCAGCAGTGGGGATAATGAAAATCAAAACTTACACCATCAAAAAAAAAAAAAAAAAAAAAAAGACTACCACCAATTCAACTGGCAGAAATACATCTGCCAGAAAACAGTGAAACTTGGCTAAAAAAGTAAAACTATTTTATGAAAGAATTGTTTTAGATGAAAATAAAAAGTGGAAGGTTATCTCCATAAAAGGATTTATCTGCACAATGGATAAAACTTAGCTTGCCCACAAGAGGAGCACATTTCAATGTCAGGAAAAGTGTCAAGGCCTTGGCACCCAGACTGCCGGCTTTCCCCTTGCTCTGACCGAGCTTCCAACAGTCTGTACACATTAAATGTGCCCTTAAGCTTTGGAAGCTGGAAGGCTATACTATCCATATAGCTTAAGCTACTGCAGGAGTGACCAAACAATGAACATCTAAATTCCCCTGGATTCTTTCTTATGATATTATTTCAAAAATAAAAAAAGCCTCTACTGTAAAACAGGCCATCAATTAGCAGCTTTTTGTCCTGAAATGACATCATCTGTAGCAGAAGTCCATGTACTGCCTGCACATTTCACTGCCCTCCTAAAACAGTTACAATGTTAGCCAAGTGCCAGCTGAGGTATGTAAATACACAGTCCATTTTCCAGGTGTCGTAACTCTTCATTTTTTGAATAAGGACTGAAGGAAGGTTTTCAGTCCTTAGGAATCTAAATGACACTTTTTAAGGCAATCATGACAATTATATTAAACACTTGGGCATATACAGAAAAATGATAACATAAAATGACTGACTGAATTAATTTGATTTCATACTGAAAAGATTTGTGTAACGTTTCCCCAAAAAGTTTGAGAGTAATTAAAAAATGTCAATTAACTTAAAAACTAGCAGCAATAATTCACCATAAAGGATACCATAAAACAAACTTCCTGTATGATTGCCTTGTTTTTTTCTTCTTCATTAGAAAGTAGTCTCTGCACAAAAAAAAGAAATGCTTCAAAACATACGAATTATTCACATTTCTATGAAACGTACCAACAGAGTAACAGATGGTCATGGCAATTTAACACAAAATGCAGTTTTAACTGACCGACCTTGACATCATTGTTGAATTAATCAAAAATTAGTTTAAGACTGCCTTGTCCTCTCCACCCAACTGGCACTAAGAATTAAAACAATTGTACAAGCAACAAGTGAACAATTGTGATGTGCAAAGTTAAGTTTCAAAAAACACAGTCTCTGAAATCTTATTTAGCCTAAAATGCTGCCCATATCTTCCTATTTTCTTGGATGGATGGGGAGGACTTTGATACTTACCAGCAGTTGCATCTAAAAGAATCCTCCATAATTTCTCTGGTAGGCAAGCACAGTTGTCCAATTAAACTTGTATAACATATGTTTGAATACATCACTGCTGCATTAGCCTTAAGCAAGGATCTGACCCAGTCAGCCAGCTTTACAAAACTTTAGGGCTCCTTTAGGGTAAGTACAAGGAATGCAAAGAAAAGCAGGAACTAGGACACCAAATACTTCAAATCTTTCCTGCCTCAGGAAGAAAGACACATAGCCCTGCCAGCTAGGACCATAGATAAAAGACCCCACACCTTGGCAAAAAAATTGGGGGATGGAGGAAGGGAGTGGCTACTGCAGCAGTGATCTATTCAAACATCTGATGGTACAGTAAATTTCCTTATACAATCATACATGTTCAGCATTTGATCACTGTTGCCGTAGTTTATGTACAGGCAATGTCTGCTGAAAAACAAGTCCAACACTTCAAGGCAGCACATTAACTTGCTATGATGGTTGGGCAGTAAAACATTCAAACACTTTTAATGCTCACAAAACAACTTTTTTTTAAATTTTACCCTTGCTTAACAGCAAAGTGAATAAAGAAAAAAAAGGAAGCGTTACATACACACTATATACATACATATTATCTATATATCTATATATCTATAAATATATCTATATATCTATATCTATATCTATATCTATATCTATATCTATATATATATACACACACACACATACATACATATATGTATATATGTGTGTGTATATATTCTACTTGAGTAAACTGAAAAGCCACAATCAAATTACATTTTAAATCGAGACAGCAACACCGAATGCTTACTTTAACAAAAATTCACATCACTGGAAATTTAATCCGGGAAAGGAACCACTCAGCCATCACTAATATGAACACACACCAAAGCATCCAAAACGTACCCAAGTGGGGGGCTTTGCCTCCCCACATGCCCCCTAACTAAATATACCAACTCTGAGATCACACTACAGTGGGGAAAAGGGCAAATTTCCCCATGTTGGCCAAGTGGGGAAAAGGGCAAATTTCCCCATGTTGGCCAAGTGGTTCATTTCTCGGATTAAATTTTAGGTGATGTGAACTTTCGTTGATGTATTTGGTTTTGTCGTCTCGATTAAATGCAATTCAATCAACTGGCTTTTTGGTCTACTCAAGTAGACTCATATACAACACATATTCTAGATGCAAGAAACTTCCCTCCAGCAATTTGTTGCTTATTTTGTTCCTTATTTCATTATTTATAGCACTTTGTACACTGTACATTTTTCTAGCTAGTTTCACTGTGTGTGAGGTATTAACTGGAAATTGTCCACTTTTATTAAGCATCTGTTGGGTTGTTTGTTTCTGATAACTTGTTGCAGTTAAACTTTTTCTAGAGGCTCCTTTAGCTGTTTAAAACTTTCATTTAAAGGCTCACTGCTGCTTTTCTGCTGTGAGAAACATTTCTGCAGTTTGTTTCCCACCCTCTATTGGTATGGTGTTTTTATAGTTGGTGGCTTTGCAGTTGCCCACCCCTAGTGTAAATTTGATCTGGGGCCCTCCTCTCAGTCTAGTGTCATTACCTCATTCTACCCATTACAGGGAGAACATTTGAGAAGCCAATCAGTTTAGTTTCTGCTACTCCTTTCTCTCTTTCCACTAAAAAAAACAACAAAATTTCTAAGCTTGTTTCCTTCCTTTCCTGTGGGTAGTCTAGCCTGGATATAGATTTGCTGTGTCCAGGACTATTTGTAGGCTTCTAGGCCCCCAAGCCTTTCTGTGTTGGAGGGAAGCCTTCTAGGTTAATTTTGTTTCTTAGAACTAGCCAGTTTTTTTGTTTCAGCATTCGTCTGTTTCTTTGACCTCAGCAGTTGTTCAGAAAGTACAGTTTTGTACCTACCATAAATGTAGATGTTCGAGGATCCACATTGCTGCAGTCCTAACTATTGGGTAGTCCGCTGTCCAGTCGGCCCGAATACCAGAGTATATGGCTGACGTCGGTCAGGGCGCATTAGACTGACGTCAGTACGTCAGGGTACTAATGCGCATGACCGACGTCATATCCTCAGTCTTTTCTTGCCCCAGATGTCAGAAGACCCTAAAAAGACAAGGCCCAATATACCTGCACCAAAATATGTACAATATATACAAAATATATACAAAAATATCAGCATATAACCTCACCTACACAACCACCCCTAAACACAGAGGGAAGGAGGGAGGGTAAATTGGACTGCAGCAATGTGGATCCTCGAACATCTACATTTATGGTAGGTACAAAACTGTACTATGTTCTTCATTCCACATTGCTGCAGTCCTAACTATTGGGTAGAATCCCAAAGCAGAGGTAAGGGAGGCTGGCAAATCATAAAGAAGCAGGAGCTGACAACATGCCTTGCAAAATAGCTGTGGCAAAACCAGCCCTAGACTTAGAGTAGAGAGGAAGGTGATAATGCTTAGAGAAAGTATGCACTGAACTCCAAGTAGCTGCCTCCAAAATATCCTTAGTTGCCACCCCTTAGAAATGCTGTTGAAGTGGCAGTAGCCCTAGTGGAATGAGGCCTAATCCCAGCTGGAATCTCCTTGCCATGATGGGAATAACAAAATGCAATGCAAAACCCAATCCACCTAGAAATAGTTTGTTTTGACACAGGCTTGCCCTCTTGAACTCAAAGCAGAAGAAACAAACAACTGCTGAGACTGCCTAAAATCCTTAGTCCTGCTTAAATAATAACGCAATTGCCTGTGTACATCTAAAGTGTGCAAAATCTTTTCCCCTTTATTTTGGGGGTCTGCATAAAAAGTAGGCAAATGAATAGTTTGGTTTAAAGCCACACTAGAAACCACCTTAGGCATAAAGGAAGGATTAGTACGTAATGATACCCTATCCTTATGGAAAATCAAAAGGCTCTACTGCCATAAGGGCCTGCAACTCAGACACCCTTCTTGCAGAAGTAATAGCCAACAGAAAAGCAGTCTTCCATGACAAGTATTTCAGTTCAGCAGTAGCCGCAGGCTCAAAAGGTTGTAGAGTAAGTTTTTCCAACACAAAATTGAGATCCCAAGCAGGAGTAGGAGTTTAACGTGGGGGTCTTATATTCTTTGCCCCTCTAAGAAACTGCTTGAACAAAGGATGCGAAAACAATGGTGGGTCACAATCATAGTGAGCTGAAATTGCTGCAGCATGAATCTTAATGGAAGAGAAGGACAAACCTTTGTCCAATAACTCAGTAAGATATTGAAGAGCCACACTCAAATTAGGCTCAGAAATCTCCAAATTCTTTGCTGTACTCCAAAATAAAAACCTCTTCCATTTTTCTCGTACACTTTCCTTGTACTAGGTCTTCTAGCTTCCATAATCACATTTAAAACTTGTTGAGGAAGTTGAGACCTGCTGTGTTTCAACACAGAATATGCCAGGCTGTTAGATGAAGAGAGTGAAGCTTGACATTGAGCAGATGACCGTCCTTCTGAGATAACAGATGTGGAATCAAAGGTAAAGGCCATGGAGGCTTCCTTACCAGACTCCTTAGTAGTGGGTACCAGTGTTGCGAGGCCAATCTGGAGCTATTAAAATCATCCTTGGCTTGTCTTGTCTGACCTTTAAGAGCACCTTTGGAAGAAGAGGCAGAGGTGGAAAGGCATACACATGAAGATTTTTCCAACTGAAAGAAAGAGCATCCACTTTCCAAGCTGTGTGATGAAACCCCTTTGTGCAAAACTTTGGCAGCTGGTGGTTTAGTGGAGAAGCGAACAGATCTATGTCTGGAGTTCCCCATGACACTGTCAATTTCTGAAATACATGAAGATCCAGTTTCCACTCGTGGGGATCCATGATTTGTCTGCTTAACACATCTGCTAAGGAGTTCTGTGCTCGGCAGAAACCTTGCCTGAAGAGTTAGTTGCAAGCTGGCGCAGTCTCCCATAAAATCATTGCTTGCCTGCATAGAGGATAAGAATGTGTTCCCCTTGTTTGTTGATGTACCACATGACAGTTGTGTTGTCTGTTAGAATCAACACCTGCCCTGGAAGAAGGAACTCCTTGAAAGCCATTAATGCAAACTGGACTGCTAACATCTCCTTCATGTTGATATGTAGATGCTGTAGTCTGGCAGGCCACTTGTCTTGTATCCACTTTCCATCTAGATGAGCTCCCCAAGCAATGTCCGAGGCATCTGTCGTTAAAATCTGACTCGCCTCTGGCCGGGTCACAGAGAGTCCCTTGTTTAGGTGACATTCCTGAGCCCACCACAAAATTCTTTTTGAAGGCAAGGTATTATTTGAATGACAGTGTCCAAATCCTGGCAGTGCTGTGTCCATACATTTTTGAGATACCATTGCAGCTTCCTCATATGCAGTTTGGCATTGGGAAGCACCAGAATACAAGATGCCATGAACCCTAATGCTTGAAGGACTGTCCTTGCAGTCAGCACGGACTGATGAGATAGTTGATGGAAGTAAAGGGATAGACTCTTTTGTTTGTCCGGGGTTAAAAAGGCCATCTGGGCTGCTGTATTCAGTCTCACACCCAGAAAGCACATGTCTTGAGAGGGTACTAGACTGGACTTTATTTCGTTCACAGAATACCCTAGGCATCTTAGCACTGCTATAACATATTCCAGATGCTGTAGAAGGTCTTCCTTTTCTTGAGCCAGAATCAGGCAGTCGTCCAAGTAAGGATAGATTTGAATTCCTTTTAGCCTGAAGTAAGCTATCACTGGAGCCAGAACCTTTGTAAATACTCTGGGCAGTAGATAAGCCAAAGGGCAATGCAGAGAACTGATAATGAGAATTTCCAGCTCGAAAGCAGATACTTCCTGCAACTTAGTCTTATAGGCACATGAAGGTAAGCTTCCTTGAGATCTAAAGTTACCATCCAGTGATCTTTGCCCAGCAGAGGTAAAAGCTGTTGTAACGTCAACATCTTGAACTTGGGAATGTCCAGATAAGTGTTGAGGATAGATAAATCCAAAATTGGTCTCCACGTGTTCCCCTTCTTTGGTACTAAGAACAGGCGAGAATAAAATCCTAGGCCCCTTTCTGATACAGGGACTGGCTGAATGGCCCCTATTTGGAGTAACAGAGAAATTTGCTTGTGAGCCTCTTTCCTTTGTGGAGGAGGAGCGTCTGGCATGCCTTTGAAGGGGGCAATGTATGGAAATAAAACCTGTAACCGTGGTGAATGATATTCAACACCCATCTGTCTTGAGTAATTAAATCCCAATTTTCTTTGAAAAGAGACAGTCTTCCTCCCAAAGGAGCTGCCAGACGAGAATCTACTGGCAGCTGAAAAGGCAGGTCATTGGGTCTGTTTACGAAAGGACTGACCCCTGCCCTCACCAGAAGTCTGAGCAGGTGAACTCCTCTTCTAGGCCTAAAAGAACCTTGAGCTCTGCCCCTACCACGTCTAGACCTACCCCTACACTGGGAATCATAAGCAGGATATGTCCATCCCTTAGTAGGCCAATTTCTACTAAACTTGGTGGCTGCACCTGCAAAAATCTTTAACAGTTTGCATAGACTTAGCTTTGTCCTCCATTTTCTTTAAAACTGCTTCCACAGGCGAACCAAACAACACATCAGACTGTAAAGGAGCATCCAAAATCCTTGTCTTAACATGCTCAGCTAAATTCTGATCCCTCAACCAGGCATGCCTGCGAAGAACAGAACTAGTGGCAGCCACCCTCGAGGAGGCCTGTACAGCATCAAAACCACATTGCAAAGAATGCTTACCCACTTGTTCAGACACATGAACTAAATCCAGCAACTCTTTACACTCAATACCTTCCGCCAAAGCATCCACCTTAGATTTCAGTTGTGAAAGGAGATAATTTTGATATTTTAGCATGTGAAACTGACAATTCAAGCCCTCATGGCTAAAGTGGAAGAAGTATACACTTTCTTTCCCCATCTATCCAAAGCCCTTGCCTCTTTATCAGTGGGAACAGGGTTTTAACCACACAGGCCTTTTCACCTTTAGGTCCCTGGGATTCAGTGTCCCCGTCTGCCCTTGGACTATTAAAAAGTTACTTATGATCTTCAGGCACCCTATAGTACCTATCAGGTTTAACAGGAGCAGGAGGCAAAGAATCAGGGTTCAGGGAAGCCTCTGCAAAACATCTTCCACCACATTCAACAGAGGAGCTATAGCAAAGGGCCTATGCTGGCGCAAAAACAAGAATTCCCTAAGCCTTTTCCTGGAATCAGAGTAATCCTGGCCTTCCCATTTAAAGTGCTCCCTCATGGAATGCAGAGTCTCTGAAAATGAGAAATCCTCAGGAGGAGAAGCTGTAGGAGTGGAATCATCCACATCAGAATCAGAATAAGGAGGATACTCCTGCAAATCTTCCATGAAGACTCAGAAGCCTCTGAACACTGTTCAAAACTATCAAACTCAGGTTCCACCCTAGGCCTCTTATCAGGAGGGGGCATAGAACCTCTAATCATAGTAATCAAATCTTCTGCCATTTTAAGCATATGTTTCTTAGGCACAGAACCTGAAGTGCTAGGAGAAGCCCCACTGAAGCTAAACTTGGCCTACCTCTCAAAGAAGTTTTGGAAACAGAAGGAGAGGCTCTAACTACCTTGGGAAGAGAGGGAAGAACAGTTACCTGAGAAGCCCCCTCAGCCTGGCCTACCTCCTGAGAAGGCACATCCTGTAACAGTAAAGTCTCTGCCTGAGACTCCAAAGAAACTCCTGGCAAAACCTCTGGCTCCACTGAGCCTTCTAAAGAACCGCGTCCGGGACTGCGGTTCATCAACCCTAGGCTTCGCTGTTTTGTCCTTGCGCTTTGTGGGGAAGCGGGCGTCGGAGCATCCGGCGGCATTTTATAATTACACGCTTCCCAAACACTAACCTGGCACAGTCTAACCTTCTCTTAATAGTGCGTTTGTTAAACCTAGCACAAGAGCGGCATCCAACAACGTCGTGCTCAGGCCCTAAACAAGGTATACACAAGGTATGGTAATCCCTATGAGGTATCTGTTTCCCACAAGAAATACAGTTATTCACTTTTTCTGACATCCGGTTAAATACTGAGGCAAGAAAAAACCAAAATGTTCCCCAGCGGGGTACTTAGCCAACTCTGATTCGGTCTGAAACTCCGACTTCAGAAAATTTCAGAACGCCAACCTGCACTCGCAAAACTGCTTCTGCATCGGACCATGCGGCAAAAAAGACTGAGGATATGACGTCGGTCATGCGCATTAGTACCCTGACGTACTGACGTCAGTCTAATGCGCCCTGACCGACGTCAGCCATATACTCTGGTATTCGGGCCGACTGGACAGCGGACTACCCAATAGTTAGGACTGCAGCAATGTGGAATGAAGAACATCTTATTGTAAAGACTAAATAAGCTACAAAATACTACAGCACTCAACTTTCCTCACTGTCTAGAGGAAAACAGTTTCTAGTACTTTACAAATAAGCACCTATCCAGGCATGTCTAATGGTCAGCTCCCGGTGTTTTCTCCTGTCTGCCTGATGAATCGGGGCATCTTGGGGCAATGCAGTAATTGCCTCATGTACACAGACAACCCTCTCCTCCTACCACCCGACACTACAACCTGTGAGAGATGCACTTATATAGCCAAACTGGAAGCAAAGCTCTCTTCACCCAAGACTGGAACCACACCACACTCAGCACATAGTCCCTCAAAACCTACACCACCAAAACACACACATAGAAACACAACACACACACCTACATTTGCGGAGGCTCTCAGTAAAAACCTGCCCAAGCAACAGGGACCTCCAAAGCAGAAACACAAGCAACCTACACCCCCCAACACAACCCAAATGACACATAGCCCTCAAACTCAGTGTGCCACTCAACCACAGCCCATAAGGCATAACAACGTACCCAACACTCTAGTCATAGGTGACTCTATAGTCAGGCACACTGATGTTCCACTCACCAGGCTAAATAAGGAGAAAATTACTGTCAGCTGCCTGTCGGGTGCCAGGATCTGCCACACAACGCATGCACTCAGGTCACTCCACAACACGTACAAATAAGACTCTCATTGTCCATGTTGGTGTATGACCTGAGACGGACCTCCTTGGACTATATGAAAAGGGACATGGAGGAGCTGTCCGATCTTGTAGCCCAGGCAGGTATGACCCTAGCCCCGAGTAGCATCCTGCCATCACCCAGAATGATACAACAGTACAAGGACAAAATGATTGACTTCAACAATTGGCTAAGCTTCTGGTGTCATTCTAAGGGGATCCAGTATCTGTCTGCCTGGGATGACACGATCGACAAGCCACGATGCATTGCCTGAGATGGCCTGCACCTGTCGCCCCTGGGATTCCAGATACTGGCTAAGGCTCTAGCCACCCCTATAGTGCCTTTTTTAGGCAAGGTTCAAATAACAAATTCACCACCCTAACAGGTACAGGCAAGAAGAATCTGAGGGTATTGCTACTCAATGCTATAAGTCTAAACATCAAAATGCACTCTCTCGAGGCACTCCTTAAAATGCAGAACACAGACATCTGTGCAGTGACAAAGACCTGGTTCAAGGCTCCAGAGAGTACTCCTGCATTACCAGGCTATAATTCATACCACACCTTTCGGCCACCTAACCTGGACCGAAACACTAAAGGCAGAGGCATGTCCATATTAAGGATATCTACACCTCCAGGCTAGTTGCTCAGCATAATGCATCCGAGATTATTGAAGGGCAACTAACTCTGGGCAAGACCGCAATCCAAATTGTAGCTTGCTACAGATCCCCCACCATGCCACAGGATTCCCACTCCTCATTTCTTAATACACTGGAAAATATTAGGGTACAACCTAACACCCTAATAATGGGCGATTTCAACTACCCTACCATTAACTGGAAAAACTACTCATGTACCACCTCTTGTGCTCAACATTTTCTGGAATTCATAAATTCCAATGCCATGGATCAACTTATCCACACACCCCACCAGGGGCAGCAATATCCTAAACCAGGTTATTACCAACATGGGCAACCAGTGCTCCACACCAGAGGTCAATTCCTCGTTGGTCAGATCAGACTACAAGCTAATCACCCTAGACATCCATATCCCTCCCCCACCCCCAATTAGGGAAACCACAGTAAAACATTTCTCCAAAGCCAACTTCACGCTTCTTAAGACAGAAGTGGCAAACTTCACGACACCCATGCTGATGGACAATAGAGGTATGACTGCTGAATCCTACACAAATGCACTTCATAAGCACTTACATGAGTGCATGGATCGTGCAATCCCTAACAGAACCAAGATGCTATCCTCCAAAAAAAGGAAGCCAATCTGGTGGTCCCCTGCCATAAACAAACTCTACAACAGAAGAAAGAAACTGTTAGAAAAGAGTAAAATCCCATGATTGGAGGAACTCCCTGGTCAGCCTCAGTAAGAAGCTGAGATCCCTCATAAAATCCTCCAAAGCTAGTTATGAAAACAAAATCGCCACTGACTCTAAAGACAACCACAAAGCATTCTATAGCCATGTCAAGAATCTCAATGGCAACACTCAGATCTGTTCTGAGTTACAGCACAATGGCACTAAATATACAGAACCAAATGATATTGCCAACATCCTGGCAGATAGGTACAGTGCTAACTTTACCCCCCTATCCTCCCCTAAAAGGCCCATCTCTATACCGGAAGAATGCAAAATTCCTGTAATCACGGCTGCACAGGTGAAAAAAACACTATCCAAAGCCAAGAACACTGCATCCATGGGACCGGACGACATCCCAAGCTGTGTTCTACATGAACTACAGAACGAACTGGCACCCCACCTAAGTACCATGTTCAATCATAGCCTCACCTCAGGCTATGTGCCCACTGAATGGCGCACAGCGACAGTTATCCCACTCCACAAAGGGGAGCCACCACAGACCCCGGAAACTACCGTCCCATTAGCCTAACGAGTCTGGTCTGCAAGGCTATGGAACGTATCATCATGGAACTTATAAACAATGACATTGGCAATCTCCAAACTCAGGACCCCACCCAGTTCGGGTTTGTAAAAGGCAGATCATGTCTCCTAAACCTGATAGACTTCTTTGAAGCAGTCACCAAAGCCGTAGATGAGGGTAAGGTGGTTCACACAGCCTATCTAGATCTCGCCAAGGCTTTCGACACCATCCCCCACTCTGGAACTATAGATAAACTCACTAAACTAGGTATAAATCCCTATGTCACAAGATGGGTTGCCAACTGGCTCACTGAAAGAACCCACACTGTGAAAGCAGCAGACTCCAAATCCAACTTCAGACCAGTGACAAGTGGAGTACCACAGGGTTCAGTCCTGGGTCCTCTCCTGTTTGGTATCTACGTCTCTCAAGTACAGGCCAACACAGAAGGTCTTTGGCTAATAAAGTTCGCAGACGACTGCAAACTAGGAGCCATAATCAAAACTCCAAAAAGATGTGGACATCCTACAAAAGGGCCTCGCTGTGACAGATGCCTGGTGTCAAAGCCATGGCCTCAAGCTCAATGCCAAAAGGTGCATTGTCATCCCTTTTGGTAAAAACTCAGTACCCATGAACTACCACATAGGTGGTAGTCTACTTAACACCGAAAGTGTGATAAGAGACCTTGGGACACAGGTGGACAGTAGTCTCTCCTTTGATAATCACATCGCCACAGTAGTCAGGAAATCCTTCTACGTGGCACACCTCATCACAAAAGGTTTCTCATCCAGGAAAAAAAGAGGTCATTGTTCCCCTCTACTCGTCACTCATTAGACCCATTCATTATAGAGTACAATGCCCCTTTTGGTATGTACCTCACAAGACATCTACAACTGGAAAGGCCACAGAAATACCTCACAAAGAGGATTACCAGCCTCAAAGAGATGCCCTATGCAGACAGTCTCAAAAAACTGCAGCTTTACTCCGTTGCATATCGCCTACTCAGAGGCGATCTCTGCCCAACACACAAAGCCTATGTCAAACCCAGAGCTTTTAGACATGCTCCACTTAAAGAAATCCCAATCCCTACGAGCTACACGCTCTAGGGACCTAAACCTCGTCACCACAATAAACAGAAAGTACAGTTTTGTACCTACCATAAATGTAGATGTTAGAGTGCCAATACAGCTGCAGTCATAACAGATGGGTTATCCTGCTGTCAGGCGGGTCCTCAGTCGGCCGAATTCCAAAGTCTAGGTCCGGCGTCGGTTGTCATCGCTTCCTCCCTGATGTCAGTGCGGCAGGGGTATAAAAAAGAGCCAGCCAACGCCATCTTCTTCAGTTTTTCTTGCCCCAGATGTCAGGTGCCCCCAGAAGGAAGGCAAAACATAAACTTATGTAATAATGCAATATAGAATAATCAAAAAAACAGTAGTTTGCAAGCAAATACACCATAAAAGAATACCCCAATCAGGTTGTATGAGAAAGTGTTTGTCATAAGGTCTGTCCCAAGAGGGGATGGAGGGAGGGAAACCTGGACTGCAGCTGTATTAACACTCGAACATCTACATTTATGGTAAGTACAAAACTGTACTATGTTCATCGTGCATACAGCTGCAGTCATAACAGATGGGTAGAATCCCAAAGCTAAACAGGGGTGGCAGGCACTACGTGGAACTAGGAGGTGCAAGATGCCCTGCAAGACTGCTGTGGCAAAGCCCGCTCTAGATTTAGAGTAAAGTGGGAGGTGATAGTGTTTGCAGAAAGTGTGCACAGAACTCCAAGTGGCTGCTTCCAAAATGTCCTTGGTAGGAACCCCCCGTGAGGAAAGCTGCAGAGGTAGCTGTGGCCCTTGTAGAGTGGGATCGGATGCTTGAAGGGACAGTTTTTCCATGAAATGAGTAACAAAAGCGTATGCAGTGGGCTATCCATTTTGAGATTGTCTGTTTGGAGATAGCCTTTCCTTGAGCACCTGTAGCATAGGACACAGAGTTGCTCTGATTTTCTGAATGGCTTTGTCCTGTCCAAATAATAACGAAGTTGTCTGTGAATGCCCAAGGAATGTAGTAGTCTTTCCCCTTTGTTTTGTGGGTTAGGGTAAAAGGTAGGTAAGTGGATAGTCTGATTCAAGGCTACACTGGATACTACCTTTGGCATAAAGGAAGGGTTGGTTCGTAAGGAAACTCTGTCCTGATGGAAAATGATGAAAGGTTGTACAGCCATGAGGGCCTGTAGTTCCAAAACCCTGCGTGCTGAGGTGATAGCCAGAAGGAAGGCTGTTTTCCATGACAAATATTGCAGTTCTGTTGAAGCAGCTGGCTCAAATGGAGGCAGAGTCAGTTTTTCCAAAATGAAGTTGAGGTCCCAAGCAGGTACTGGTGGTTTCCTTGGGGGTTTTATATTCTTAGCCCCTCTGAGGAACTGTCTTAAGAGAGGATGAGAGAATAAAGGAGGATCTGTGTTGTATTGTGCAGAAATGGCTGAAGCATGGATCTTGATGGAGGAGAAGGAAAGTCCACTGTTTAACATCTCAGCTAGGTACTGTAATATTGGAGGTAAATTTATTACCCAAGGATTCTGGCCCTTTTTCTCATTCCAGGCACAAAACCGTTTCCATTTGGCGGAGTAGGCTTTTCTAGTAGAAGGTCTTCTGGCCTCCAAGATGACATCCTGCACCTCCTTGGAGAGGAGGGTCTGTTGGGAAATCAAGGGATTCTCCATGCGGCTAGATTGAGGGTTTTTAGCTGGCTGTGAAGAGTTTTGAAGTTGTGCTGGGACAACAGAAGAGGCACTAGAGGCAGGATCCATGGTGGGGAATGCGTCAGGCTCTTCAGGAGTGGATACCAGTGTTGTCTTGGCCAGTCTGGAACAAAGAGAATCATGTTTGGCCTCTCTGCTCTGGCTTTTAATAGAACTTTGGGCAGCAGAGGGAGAGGTGGAAAGGCATAGACTGTCAATGCTGTCCAGTTGAAAGAAAGTGCGTCCACTTTCCAGGCCTGTGGATGTTAGGTCCTTGAGCAAAATTTTTTCAGTTGGTAATTTCTGTGGGTAGCAAAGAGATCTATGTCTGGCTGTCCCCATGCCTGAGTTATCTTTGCGAAAACTTGAGGATGCAACTTCCATTCGTGTGGATCTGTCATATTTCTGCTTAGGCTGTCAGTGTGTTTTCCTTCCCTGGCAGGAATTGTGCTTTAAGTTGGATTTGCAATTCCAGAGCCGTGTTCCAAAGGGACATGGCTAGTCTGCACAGGGGGTATGAATGAGTTCCTCCCTGTTTGTTTATGTAACACATCACTGTGGTGTTGTCTGTCCTTATCAATAGTTGGCCTGGATGCAGTAGGTCTTTGAAGGCCATAATAGCATTTTGCACTGCTAGCATTTCCTTTTGATTGATGTGTAGGTGCTTTTCTTTTTGGGACCATTTGCCCTGAATGCACTGATGTGTCATATGTGCCTCCCAGGCGTAGTCCGAGGCGTCTGTTGTGATGGATTTGATTTGCTTGAGGTATGCAGAAGGGGAGACCTATGTTTCTTTGGCATGCTTGAGCCCACCACAGAAATTCCTTTTGAAGACATGGAATGAGTGGTATAATTGTTTCCAAACTGTGGCTGTGTTGAGACCATAAGTTTTTTAGGTACCATTGAAGTTTCCTCATATGCAGCTTTGCACATGGGATCAGCAGGATGCAAGATGCCATGAATCCCAGAGCCTGCAGGACTTTCCTTACAGTCAGCCTGGTGAAGGTTGCCATTTTGCTGAAGTATTGAGATAGTTGCCCTTGCTTCTCTGGCGTGAGGTAGGCCATCTGGGTGTTTGTATTCAAGCTGGCACCCAGGAAAATTATTGTTTGAGAGGGTATTAGTTTTGATTTCTTTTTGTTGACTGTGTATCCCAGAAAGTTCAACAGTTTTATTACAAACGCCAGGTGTTTCAGAAGTATACGCTTGCTGTCCGCTTGGATCAGGCAGTCGTCCGGATATGGGTATATTTGTATCCCTTGAAGTCTGCAGAAGGCAATTACTGATGCCAGGCATTTCGTAAACACTCTGGGCACAGTAGATAAGCCAAAGGGCAATGCAGAGAATTGATAATGGGTTGAACCTGCAAGAAATCTGAGGTATCGTCTGCAATCTTGTCTGATAGGGACATGCAGGTATGCCTCCTTGAGGTCCAATGTTACCAGCCAAGACTCCTTGCCCAGCATGGGAAGAAGCTGCTGTAATGTGAGCATCTTGAATTTTGGTACGTGTAAATATGTGTTTAGGATGGATAGGTCTAAAATAGGTCTCCAATCTTTGTCCTTCCTTGGTACCAGGAATAGTCTGGAATAAAAACCTTGACCTTGTTCTTTTGCAGGTACCTCTTGAATAGCTTTCATGTCCATGAGAGCTGAAATTTGTTTTTGTGCCTCTGCCCTTTGATTTTGTGGCAGTTCTGGCATGCCTCTCATTTTTGGAAGGGCATGAAAGTGGAATCTGTAGCCTCTGTCTATAATGTCCAGGATCCATTTGTCTTTTGTGACAATATGCCAATTTTTTGAGACTAATGCCAGTTTTCCACCTAAAGGTGCTGCCATTAAAGCTTTGCTTGGCATGCAAAGGGGAAAGTCAATGTGTCTGCTTTCTGAATGACTGTGATCCATCTTCGCCACCTCTTGGAGTTGGTGCTTGCCATTGTCTGGCTCTGAATGATCCTTGAGATTGCCCTCTACCCCTCGGGCGCCTGTATCTGCCTCTCTGAGGTCTGTCCGTGGCTGGAAAGGACCAATTTTTTGAAGGCCAGTTTCTGCTGAAACATGGAGGTTGTACCTGTAGGAAATCTTTCACTGTTTGCATTGATCTTGCCTTTTCCTCCATTTTCTTTAGTACCTCCTCAGCTTTAACACCAAACAATACATCTTTTTGAAGAGGTGTATCTAGTAATTTAGCTTTGACATGATCTGGTAAGGTTTGCTCTTTGAGCCAAGCATGTCTACGTATGACAGACCCTGTAATAGCAGCTCTACATGAGGCCTCTAAAGCATCAAAACAAAACTGCAAGGTATGCTTACCCACTTGCTCTGCACTATGCAACAAATCCTGCAACTCCTTTAAATCTGGTTGCTCAGGTTGTGTCATTTTGCTTTTTAACTGAGATGACAAAAACTGTTGATACTTTAACATACGGAACTGACAGTTTAATGTCCTCATGGTTAAAGTGGCCGAGGTATATACCTTTTTCCCCCACCTTTCTAAAGCTCTGGAATCTCTCTCTGAAGATAATGGGTTTTTAGCAGTAGAGGCCTTAATTCCCTTGGGACCCTGTGAAATAGTTTCTGGGTCAGCAGCATGGCTTTTGTATAGGAACTGGTGTGAATCGGGAACCCGGCAATACCTGTCAGGTTTAACAGGAGCTGGAGGTAAAGAATCTGGGTTGAGGCTGGCTTCTGTGTACACATCATCTAATATATCTAAGACAGGAGGGATAGCCAGAAGCCTGTGCTGGGGAAGCAAGAGAAAATCCCGGAGCCTTTTCTTGGAATCTGAGTAATCTTGGCCTTCCCAGTGAAAATGTTCCCTCAAGGTATGTAGGGTTTCCCCAAAAGAATAGTCCTCAGGGGGGGGGGGGGAGACCGAGGGAATAGACTCCTCTGCATCAGAGTCTTCAAAAGGGGAATATGTATATTCCTGGTCCTCAGAATGTTCTGAGGTAATAGAGGCTTGATCTGAGGAAGGGTAGTCTTCCTCCAATCTGGGCCTTTTGTCCGAGGGGGGTTGAGAACCCCTGATAAGAGTAATCAAATCCTCAGCCATTTTGAGCATTTGTTTTTTAGGCATGGGGCCTTGAGATGGGGTCTGTGGTCCTTGTTTTTTAGTTTCCATGGCTGCTTTAGATTTTGTGAAAGCCTTAATGGAAAAGGAGGAAGGCCTGAAGACACCTTGAGAAGTGGCAGGCCTGTCTAAACTCTGAGTTTCCCCGCCAAGAGTGGCGTCAGTATCTGTAGTCGGAATGGGGGCAGAGGAGCCTGCGACCTCGGGCACAGAAGACACCGGTAATGAAGTGTCATCGGTACTCAGGGGCTGCATAGGCGCCTCGCTGAGAACCGGAGCACCGGTAGTCGGCTTTAGCGTGGTGTCGGTAGAAGTCGCGGACCTCGTATGTCGGTCCTTATCTTTGCGTCTTTTACTCAAAACTGGAGTCGGAGTATCCGACGACATAATGTAATTAAATTTTTTACCAAAATAGTGGTGGGCGAACTCCGCCCGACACTTAATAGTGCGTTTGTTGAATCTAGCACAAAAACAGCAGGCCGAGATGTCGTGGTCTGGGCCTAAGCAAGGAATACAGAAAGAATGGAAATTCTTATGCGGTATTTGCTTTCCCACATGAAACGCAATTATTAACTTTGTCTGACATCGGTCTGAGGCAAGAAAAGTTTCCCCAACGGGGTACTTAGCTTTCAAGAAGACTTCGGCTGAAATATTTTCGCAAATCTCAGGAGCTGGCCGACCGGCACTTGCGAACTGCTTCTGCTTCGGGCACCGCGCGGCAAGAAAGACTGAAGATGGCGTCGGCTGGCTCTTTTATACCCCTGCCGCACTGATGTCAGGGAAGAAGCGACGACAACCGACACCGGACCTAGACTTTGGAATTCGGCCGACCGAGGACCCGCCTGACGGCAGGATAACCCATCTGTTATGACTGCAGCTGTATGCACGATGAACATCATGCTGGAGGGATAGATTCCTGTCCCAGAGACTTCCCATACTCTGGAACAAACTACCTATCTATATCAAACAAAGCTCCTCATTAGCACTCTTCAAGAAAAATCTTGATGATTGGATGGGAGATAGGAAATTCACCCCGGGGATCACTTCTGTGGCTCTGCTCGACAGTGGCACAGGAAAATAATTTTCTTGGGTGGCGAAAGCCAGGGTACCTTTGGCTAGGCTTATATAGGCCCTAGGGCCAACAGCCTAGTACCTACCTATGAACCTATTACTTGTTTACATGTTGCAGCAAGTTTGAAACATTACACATAGGAACTAGTTTACATAAAAGGTATATAGTAAATAATAAAATAAACAAAAACAATACAAAATTATAATGCACATTGGGTTTTAAAACACCCACAGGTAGGGGTTAATTCCCCAATAACACATGTTCTGTAGTAGGGTATTATTGGTTGATTAATGAGTACTGGAGGAAGAAGTTGGATCAGAGTCCAGAATCCCTTGCAGACTAGCCGTAGGAAAGCCTGCTCTAGACCTAGAGAAAGACTCTAGTTTCCAGTGTTTGGTAAAGCTGTGTGCCAAAGATTAAGCTTTTGCATCAGGTATGTTTCTAGACTCCACCCCTTTAAAAAACCACATAAGTAGCCAGGGCTCTAATAACCTGGGACAACCATTTACAATTTGTCTGTTTAGATATTAGTTGTCCCTTCTTTTTAATTTCATAACAAACAGCTGATTTTGTTCCGTCAGTCTAGTACCCGCGTTGCCTATGGATATCCAGAGTGCGAAGAATTCTTTCCCCTCATTTTTAGGCTCTGGAAAGAAAACAGGGAGATGAATAGCCTGGCTTAGTGTAAACTCTAAAATGTCCTCATGCATAAAAGATGGATTTGTTCTCCAAGACATCCTATCTTTGTGAAATATGAATTTGGGATGTCTCACCATAAGATCTTGTAACTCAGATATTTATTGGTCTGACTTCTGCAAGATGAAGAACACTGTTTTCCAAGGTAAGAACTTTCAAATCAGACTTGTCAGCAGGTTCAAAAGAAAGCTGTATTTCTAAAACAAAATTATGATCTGAAGTAGGGGGCCACTTGCCTATTATATGGGCAGATATGAAACACTCTTTTCAAAAGCTGTTTCACAAGAGGTATGGTAGAAAGAAGAGATGCAGGGGCAGACAAACAGAAAAAGGATGAGAGGTGAATCTTGATAGATTGATAAGAAAGGACAGAGGCCAATAGCTCACACAAGTATAAAATAATCAAAGGAGTGCAAGCCTTAAATGGATCCTGGTTCTTGGACTGCCACCAAAGAGAAAAGCTATTCTAATTATCCATATACGATTTTCTAGTAGCAGATTTCTTTGCCTCCTAGAATACTGATGCACAACCTCAGAAAAAAAAGTGCTAAAAGTCTGCTAGATCCCAGGCCTCCACAGCTAGTTTGCAAAGGGAGTTGGACCAGTTCTCTTTGTTTATTAACCACCTCACTGTTGTGTCTGTGATTACTAAGAGGGCTTGGAATACAAAGATGACTCAGAGATTTGACAGCATTTATTAGAGCCATTATTTCCTTGACATTTCTGTATTTGAACTCATTCCCTCCAATGGGCACAGCTTAAATGTTCTGAGAGAATCAATAATGCGCTCACACTCCAAACAAAATGCGCATATCTCTGAAAACTTAGGGATTACTAAAGTGTAAATGGCAAGCTTCAGCAGAAGTACTTTTTATATTGATAACATTCTTTAGGATCTCTATCGTAAACTGGATTTTATAAGCCACAGTAACTACTAAAGTTACATTATTTTGTAAACAACTGACAGTATCACAGCAAACACACGTACTGTCAAGCAGCATTTTGTTCACCGTTCTGAGAGCTTTGATATGAGGCTAACCAGTTCTGTCTGTGCTACTTGGCTGTCAAGATACTTGGGAAAACATGAAATTTATGATAACATAAATACATGTTATATAAATAATTACCACCTCTTTACCTGCGCTACACAGAGATCAAATATCAATGCAGTTAAGTTTGCCACTGTGTAAGCTTTAACATGAAAAAGTTTAATACTTGGTATGTAGCACGGTTTTGTAATTAATGCTAATATGAAAAAGCAATATTTGACGCTTAGAAGCGTCAGTACGATGCAACTGCAAAAAACACCTGGAGGCATCATTCGGTTGTAATGAATTGACTGGTCTTGTTTGTTCCACAGGCCCTGCGCTTCCACTATCTTGGATAAAGCTCTCAAAGCAATATCTGAAGCATCTATCACTGCACACAGAGTGGGATCTTGCAGGGAGAAGGGAAAACCTAGGCTGAGAGACAACTGACACAGCCACCAATCTAATACATCTTAGCACTTGAATTTGAAATGTGAGGATGCTGGTGCCGAGTCCAAACTGACTTGACAAGCCACTGAATTCTCTGTCATGTGGAGTCTGGCCAAAGGAAACATAAAAGAGTAGTTGACACAATCATGTCTAGAATTCTGTGATATTCTCTTGTCACATGCCAGATTCTGGTTTGAAAACACCAGAAACCGTTCCCTTTAACTCTCCACCTCGTCTTGAGGAAGCAAAGCCAACAAAAATATATCACCGTGTTCAAGTCTTCATAATCACTTACGGCACCAGATAACTTTAGACCTTTGAGTGTTAAGCTTAACCCATAACTGAAGCAGCAGTATTAAAAGAAAATCCATCCACTGAAGTTAGGAGAAAAGTGTGTTCTGACAAGGGGGTGACAGGAAAGTAAAAATGTAAAGGGCTTTTTCACAGTTGGATATAAATCTAGAAGATGCAGAAACACTATACTGTAAGATATGCTGTGATATGGACTGAGAAAATACTTGCCTGTTCATCTGAGATCTCAAACTGAGAAATATTTATTATTTCCAAGCAAGAGATTCTTTACAAGCTTTGAAATCTGAAAAAAAAAAATCAGGCAATCTTCTAGATAACGTAGCTTGTATAGGCCCCAGGACAAATAGCCTGGTACCAACCTATGTGAATGTCATGCAACTTGCAGTGGACAATAACATTACAGGAGCCAGATGCTTTGTAAAGATTCTAAAGGCTGTAGGTAATTCACAAGGCTAAAACAGCAAACTGAAAATGCAAACCAAACAGAAAACCAAAGTGTCTGAAATTATTATTGACTGGAATAGGATGGTAAGTATTTTCTAAATCCAAAGTAACCAGAAAAGGGAAAGGAGGAATGAGAAGTAACAGACTGTAGAGAACGCATTCTGAATTTGGAACTGCAATGTGCAAGTGTACAAATGAAAGGTCTAGGACAGGTCTCAGGCTCCCCGTTTGGCCCGGGAAAAATTCTTGAATAAAGTCCTTTCCCTGTTTACCTGGTTGAAGCAGTTTCATTACCCCTTCCCCCAAAAGGCAGTGTCTGATTCAAGACAGGAGAGAACAAGCCAGTTTGAAATGTGAAGGAATCCCCTGAAATTGAAGGAAGGAGTCTTACTGCTACCTATAACCTTTCAAAAGGATTACCAGCACTCAAATGTCTGAATTATCTGGTGTCACAACTAATAATCAAGATATAAATGGGGAGACAGATTTATGGTGTTGCCACAGTGAGAACAGTTTTAAAAACACATAAAATACTTCCAATAAGGTACAAGCCTCACAAAAAAGTTCTGAAGTAAACTATTGTTAGTTTTAGAAGAAAAAAAAACAAAAATGATGTACTTACCATAACGACAGACAAATTTTGTCTAATTTTCGTCCAGTTCAACCATGAGTTGTCGGATCCCACCAGACCCAACCTTGGCACCAAATCTGAAGCTCTGTAGTTTCAGGTCTACGACTCCTTCCCTACCTATAATTCCCTGAACTCCACCTCATATCTAATTTTCCTGTTGAAAATATTATAACCATAAGTAGCTCCAGCTATTTATATAGTAAATTAATTCCCATTAAAAGCCAGCTCCAGAAATCTTGAGAGAAAAAAAAGTCAGGGTTATGAGAAACTGGAGGTTAATGACTGCTCAAAGACAAGAAATGCCAAAGTAGACCCAATCATCGAAACCCTCTGTAAGGCAATTTGGCCAATGGCAAGTGGGACATATGTTGAACCTGACGAAAAAAATCAGATAACATGCATCTTTTATTATGGTAAGTACAAACACAACTTTCTTATCGAACATTTTCTATTCTTGTCCAATTCAGCTATGTGACAGATTCCCAAGCATACAGACCTATGTGGCATCAAGGAAGGACATTCCTGAGAATGGAGAAACCAAAGAAGAAATGTAATCCGGACTGCTCATCCAGCCTATAATGAGATACAAAGGTATGAACTGTTGGCCGAGTAGCTGCTGCACTGATATCATTAATAGGCAATACATTGGCAATACAATATGCAGATGATTCTACCATCATCTGTACAGCTCCCACCCAATCTGAACTCCAGTCACTCACACAATCTACCTTTTCAACCATTGAACAATGGTTCTCAAAAAGATGTCTCCTTCTCAACTCCAAGAAAACAAAGCTATTACTATTCTCACCTACCCACAAATCTCCTCAACTAAATTTTACTATTACTGCAGCTGACAATTCTCTTATCTCCCCAGACTCTACTACCAAACTGCTTGGTGTTACTATTGATAATAATCTTAACTATGATTGTCATATCAATAACACTATAAAAGCAGTAAATAAAAGATAGGTTCACTGTACAGAATAAAACCCTTCCTTACTCCAGAAGCACGGACCACCTTAGCTCAATCACATCTTATCTCCACCCTACTGTATGCTTCCTCTATTTACACCAATCTCTCTAAAGGTAACCTGAAAAACTAACTACATCCTATCATAATATAGCCCGTTTTGCCACAGCATCCCAGTACAGAACTCACCACTGTAATAACTTAAAACAATTACAATGGTTAGAACTACCTAACAAGCTTATCTATCAACAACTCTTAATTACACATAACATTCTTTATCAACCAACAAAACACCAGCTCTCAGTAACCTCCTTACTCCCTACAAAACTTGAAACAGTTGCGATCTGCGAAAGATACCAGTCACCACAACTAGAATTACAAATTCAGCAGGTAACTGTCTATTTTCAAACTCCATACGGAAAATATGGAATAACCTCCCCCACACATTACCTCACTAGACTCCTTTCAACTTTTCAAAAACAACTTCTATTACATCTTAACAACTTCTGGCTCTGCTCCTGTACCAATCCAGACTAAATGACTTCTTCGCTCTTCAGCCATACCTCCCTACGTAAAAATCACTATCTTTCCCTGCTATTTCAAATGACTAAATTACTGTACTGTTCTAAAAAAAAATATGAATATATAGCTTAGGCTATTTGTTTTTTACCTGATTTTTTTTCGCTGTATTTTCTACTACACTAAAATGTATGCATTGTTGCTTAAATGTTTAACCTTGTTTTAATTGTGGAGCTTTTCTCCCCGGGCCTCCACTGAAAATGGAAATTATCCAGCTGGACTAGCCCGGTCAACAAATGTAAAATAAATAAAATAAAAATAAATAAATTGGCAAAGGCTGTAGAAATAGCCACTACCTTGTGGAATGAGTCTTGGTTTTAGGTTGTAGAGAAAAGCCCTTTTTATTGTACATAAATGAAGGAAATGCACTCAAATAACCATCCAGACAGAGTAACTTTAGCCACTGCTTTGCCCAATTTAGGTTTAGAGAACACCACAAAACTGACCTGACTTTCTGAAGATGAGTTCTAGAGAAATAAAATCTAAGCTTGTGATGAACATCCAGCATATGTAGTACGTACTCACCTTTGTTTTAGAATCTTGGAAAAAGATTGGCAGATCTATTGACTGATTCAGATTAGCTTCAGATGCTACCTTAGCAAGGAAGGATTGATTCATCCTCAAAAGAAACTGTCCCTGTGAAAAACAGGGAGGTTTGCAGGGAAGTGCTTGTATCTCTGAAATCCATTTGGCTGAAGTGACTGCCACCAGAAAAATCTTTCTACAAGAGAGGAATTTTAAGTCTACTGACGTTGCTGGCTCAAATGAAGGCCAAGTCCATGCTTGCAACATGATGGTAATATGCCAAGGGATGCTGAATCTCTGATTGAAGAAAGGTTCTTTTTAGGAAAGCTTTAGAAAATCTCGAAGAGGCTACAGACCTGTTGTTCTGGCCTATATGGAAGCCATAGATGACATTACCTATACTCTGACAGTTGAGTAACTGGATCCATTGTGAAAAAGGAAGAATGGGAGCTGAAAATGGATTTAAACCCTGGATGCATGCTAAATAGAAAATCTCTTCCATTTGCTGCGGTATATTTTCATAGTGATCCACTTCTGGGACACTGACAGGATCTGCACAGCCGATGAAGAAATCCTGCATCTCTGGCTAAGGTTAGAACTGGAGGAACCAAGCAGTTAATTTCACGGCTTTCTGATACACACGAGGTAATCTGGTCTGGTGCATCAACATTCTTGGCAGTAATCCAGCTTCCATGGAGGATGCACTACAAAAGGCCGCAAGGAGGAAAAAACTGTTTGATGAGGTCACAAAAGGGGCAGTAAGGATTACCTTGCTCATTCTTGCTTTCTGTATGAACTTGTTCATTTAGGGTAACGGGAAAAACACAGAGGAGACCTGGGGCCAATGACGGACTACGGCATCCCTCAGTGACTGTCCTTGCAGAGGGATTAGGACAAAGTAACTGCTGCATAGGGAGGACGTGAACAGTTATCAGCAAGCTTGGTTCCAATGACTGAAAATCAAAGTTGGCACTGTTGGAGTCAGGAACCACTCAAGCCATCAAGCCAGATCTGCTCTACTTGTCTGGGTGAACACTAGTAACCCACTGATATGCATTGCTATTAGAAAGTGATATGAAGACACTACCCACTGCCAGACTCTCATGGCTTCTCCCTAGGAGATAGGAGCAGGTTCCTCCCTCTTTGTTGATGTACCAGACTGACATACTGTCAAGTCTGCACTTGGATCACCCCTCTAGGGAGCAGCGTCCTGAAAAGCCTGCAACACTAAGAGAACCCTCATTTCCAGAACACTGATGTGAAGTGCGACTTCTGCATGTGACAAAGTGCCCTGGACTGTCTTCCCTTCTAAATGCCCCCCACCCTAGAAGGGAAGTGTCCATCTTCACTACTGCCATAGGGGAGTCTGCAAGAAATAGATGCCTTTCTACCACAGAGTGAGATATTATTCACCAGGATAAGTATTGCCTACAAAGCTGAGCAAGCCTTATTTTGGCATGAAGTGGATGAAACATTTGGGACCACTGTACCACTAAAATCCACTGAAGGACTCTCACGCAAAATCTGGCCAATGGAACCATGAGGACTGTGGAAGCCATAAGGCAAAGAATTAGCTTTGTTGGTGAACAACGGTGATGGAGAACTTGAGTTGCAGTGAGGTGAAAGGAAACCACCCTGGAGTTTGGAACTCGCCAATCTGTAAAACTTGTGTCCAAGTGGCTGCCAAAAAATATCTGTTGAGATTGCACAAGCTGACTTTTGGTCAGATTGACTGTGATGCTTAGATCCTGCATCAATCAGAACAGTAGGTCCCAGTGGTGCAATAACTGGCTCCTGACTGCTACAACCAACGACCCATCATCGAAGTATGAGAAAACCTGGATCTCGAGAAGGCAGAGATTCACTGCTGCCATAACCTTGGTGGACACCCCGAGGGCTGTGGTGAGACCAGATGGCAGGACTCTGAACTGAAAATGACTGGCTCCAAGACAGAAATGCAGAAATCTCTTCAAATGATTCTCTATCTTCACAATAGCATGCATCCTTGAAATCTATGGAGCACATCCAATAGTCCTTCCTCAGTACAAGCAAGATGGACTGAAGTGTGACTATTCAGAATTTTATCTGCTTGACATAAGGATTCAAATAGTTCATGTCCAGAATGGGTCTCCGGTCCTCTGTTTTATTGGCTACTAAAAAGAACTCTAGTATACTCATACTTACTGCTAGCTGGGCTTCAAGGACTGGTAGGAAGACTTTTTTTTTTTTTAGCAGCTTGGAAACGTCTGCTGCTGCAAGTTTTCACTGACTTGGTAGAACATTGGGAACTTTCTTCTGTTTGATGGGTGGGGGTATAGAATAACCTCTGGAAATTATATTTAAGCACCAAGAATCTGCGGTTATGTTTCGCCAGGCTTGTGGGTGCAGCGTTAAGACCCCCACCCAGACTACCTCTAGAGCTCAGCAGTGGGACAGCCTTTCGGGGACAATGAAAGGGCTTTTCAGTAAATGGTCTGTGAAACCCCTGGTTATGAAGTCCACCTCAGCCTCTAGGACAAAGTTCATTAGTGTTACTCCCTCATCAACCAAGAGGGGTCTACTGAAATGAGTTTCCTGGTAAGAAATCATACTTTCTAAACCACATCTTCCCAACCCACTGATTCTTGAAGTAGGATCTCTGGAGTTTGGAGAAGTTTATGCCTAACCCAAAGAAAGTAATACCTTCCTGTTGACTCCTGGTCAGCACTTCTTTTACTTTAGATCAAAAAAGGCTGGACCCATCAAAAGGGGCATTGATGAAAGACATCCTGAAGTTTTCCAAAAAGGCACAGAATTGCATTCAGGCACGTCAACAAATGGTAATTCTGGTGCCTGCTGCACTTGCTGTGCCATCAGCTGCATTGGAAAGCAATCACATGGGCATGATAAAGGTAAACTGGAAGGTGGAAACCTGGGAGTCCACTGTCTTTTGAACATACACAGGTAGAATACAAGAGACAGACATAGAAATCTCCTTGGTCAAGTGTCCCTGAAATCTGTTGACATGACTTAAATAATTCAGTGCTCCAAATGCAAAAGGTCGATGAAGCATTTCTCCACTTGCTGTAACAGTCCACAGTTGCAAATTCTCTATTAGTCAGATGAACAAAGGAACTTAAATCTGAGTATTCCTTCTTTGTTGCTGCTGCTACAAGCTTTGCATCCACCAGTGAACCATCTGTGGGGAGGATCGGGGTGCTAAGAATCAGACTAGGAGCTTATATAGCAGGTTGCCTGGGAAACCTGTGGACCAGAGTGTCCCTGTCTGACAAAAGAATGAGAAGCAGAAGCCGATTCCAGTTGAGATTCAGATGGAGCCAACCTGGATGGAAACACTTTTTCGCTCGGCATTGAAAGGACACACTCAAAAGCCTCAAAGAGGAGGATGTCACCATCTCAGCTGGCACCTTCCGTTCTCTGACAGAAAGGAAACTCTGAACTGAGGGGCCTTGAACTAGAGACGGACCTTGGCACCAAGCACTGACACACTGAGGGGAAGAGAGTGCTCTAAAATCTTCGGAGTCAAACCTTCCCCTGGAGCCATGGCACCAAAACTTCAGCTCTGAGACTCTTCTGGATCCAAACATCTCAGACCAAAGAGAGTAGGGAAATCCATTGGAGTCTAAGTCACTTGATTTACTGGCTCTAGCAAAGACGCACTCGACAGATGGCCCCAAAACAACCAGTGCCAAATAGTGGAGCAGTTCCAGAAAAAACACAAGAAGAAAGTAGATGGCCCAGCACTCAGTACATTCCCAGAAGACCGCACCTAGAGAACCTAGAGCTATATCAGAATCCTAAGAAACTTTCTCATCTTTCTGTCGGCATCCTCTTCTGTCAAACTTCTAAATGACCGGGATGACACCACCAGTGATGGTCTAGAGTACCTTGTCTCGAAGGATAGGTGAACAGAGTCTGGAATTTACTGGATGCAGGGAGAATCCAAACAGGAGACAAATGGAGCCAAGAAACTGTCTGCTAAGCAAGTCTTGGCACCTTGGGATCTGATAATGAAGCTAATGGATCCAGGGCATAGCTGTGGGACTTCAGTGTCCGATTTTTTTTCACTTTTCTTTCGCCTTATCTTCAGCTCGGTTTTGCTTGGCCCTGTAGAGTAACTCTTCTTTTTCCTAGTCTTTCTCCCTGGGCCTGTTATCCTTTCTAAAGGGTGAAGAGGCAGCAGATGAAGTAGAAGACATGGCAGATCCTGTCTGCAGAGGAGGAGTCCCTTTACTATAAAGTTTCTCCCTTCTAGTCTGCAAGGTGCAGGAAAGTACAGTTGTGTACCTACCATAAAATGTAGATGTTCGAGTGTATTCACTGTTGCAGTCATTACTCTTGGGTTATCCTGCTGACAGGCTACCCTCAGTCGGCCAGAATTCCAAAGTCTAGGTCCGGCGTCGGTTGCTGTCGCCTCTTCCCTGACGTCAGTGCGCCAGAGGTATAAAAGATGCAGCAGACGCCATTTTCTTCAGTTTTTCTTGCCCCAGATGTCAGGTGCCCCCAAATTGGTAGGCTTAAAAAGTATGCCAATAAATATGCATGCACAAAAAATAACATTTCCTTCATCTACAAGCAAATACACCACATAGGTTGTATAGGATAGAGAAGTGCAGATAAGTCACAGCAAAGAAAAGGGGGATGGTGGGTGGGTAACCTGGACTGCAACAGTGAATACACTCGAACATCTTCATTTATGGTAGGTACACAACTGTACTATGTTCATCGTGTTTCACTGTTGCAGTCATTACTCTTGGGTTGAATCCCAAAGCTGAGGATGGGTGGCTGGGATAAATAGGATTAGGAGAGGCTATGAGGCCCTGCAGAACTGCAGTGGCAAAGCCTGCTCTGGACTTAGAGTAAAGAGGTAAGTGGTAGTGCTTTGTGAAAGTGTGCACTGAACTCCTCTGAAGAAGGCTGCTGAAGTGGCTGCTGCTTGGGTGGAAATGAGGCCTAATGCCCTTAGGCACTGATTTGCCATGCTGAAAATAGCAGAAACGGATGCAATGGCCTATCCATTTAGAAATAGTCCGTTTTGTGATGGCCTTTCCTTGTGATCCTGCAGCATATGACACTAAAAGTTGCTCAGTCTTTCTGAAAGCTTTAGTTCTGTCCAAGTAGAAGCGTAAAGTACAGTTTTGTACCTACCATAAATGTAGATGTTAGAGTGCTAATACAGCTGCAGTCATAACAGATGGGTTCTCCTGCCGTCAGGCGGGTCCTCGGTCGGCCGAATTCCTAAGTCTTGGTCCGGCGTTGGTTGTCGTCGCTTCTTCCCTGACGTCAGTGCGACAGGGGTATAAAAGTACCAGCCGACACCATTTTCTTCAGTTTTTCTTGCCCCAGATGTCAGGTGCCCCCAGAAGGAAGGCAATACATAAATCTGTGTAATAAAGCAATGCCATATAATCAAAATACAGTAGTGCAAGCAAATACATCAAGAATGAATACCCCAATCAGGTTGCATGAGGAGGTGTTAGCCAATAGGCCTGTCCCAAGAGGGGAAGGAGGGAGGGAAACCTGGACTGCAGCTGTATTAGCACTCGAACATCTACATTTATGGTAGGTACAAAACTGTACTTTGTTCATCGTGCATACAGCTGCAGTCATAACAGATGGCTAGAATCCCAAAGCTAAGAAAGGGGTGGTAGGCACTAGGTGGAACTAGGAGGAGCCAGAATGCCCTGCAAGACTGCAGTGGCAAAGCCCGCTCTAGATTTGGAGTATAATGGAAGGTGGTAGTACTTGGAGAAGGTATGCACAGAACTCCAAGTGGCTGCTTCCAAAATATCTTTGGTAGGAACTCCTCTGAGAAAAGCTGCAGAGGTAGCCGTGGCCCTTGTGGAGTGAGATCTGATGCCTGTAGGTACAGTTTTGCCATGAAAAGAATAGCAAAAGCGTATGCAGTGGGCTATCCATTTTGAGATGGTCTGTTTGGAAATTGGCTTTCCTTGAGCTCCTATAGCATAGGACACAAAGAGCTGTTCTGATTTTCTGAAAGGCTTTGTTTTGTCCAAATAATAACGCAGTTGTCTGTGGATGTCCAAGGAATGTAGTAATCTCTCCCCTTTGTTTTGAGGATTAGGATAAAAGGTAGGTAAGTGTATAGCCTGATTGAAAGCTACCCTGGATACCACTTTTGGCATAAAGGACAGGTTGGTTCGTAAGGAAACTGTCCTGATGGAAGATGATAAATGGCTGCACAGCCATGAGAGCTTGTAGTTCCGATACCCTATGAGCTGAGGTAATAGCCAGAAGGAAAGCTGTTTTCCAGGACAAATATTGAAAATCTGATGAGGCAGCTGGCTCAAAAGGAGGCAAGGTCAGCTTTTCTAGAATGAAATTGAGATCCCAAGCAGGTATTGGTTGTTTCCTTGGGGGTTTTATATTCTTAGCCCCTCTGAGGAACTGTCTTAAGAGGGGGTGAGAGAATAAGGGTGGATCAGTGTTGTATTCTGCAGAAATGGCCGAGGCATGGATTTTGATGGAGGAGAAAGTCCACTGCTTAGCAGCTCAGCTAGATACTGTAATATTTGCGGTAAATTCAGTTTTCCAGGATCCTGGCCCTTTTTCTCATTCCAGACACAAAACCGTTTCCATTTTGCGGAGTAAGCTTTTCTAGTAGACAGCCTTCTGGCCTCCAAAATGACATCCTGCACCTCCTTGGAGAGTAGGGTCTGTTGTGATGCTAAGGAGTCTTCCATGCGGCTAGATTGAGTGTTTTTAGCGGACTATGAAGAGTTTTGAAGCTGTGCTGAGTCAGAAGAGGCATTAGAGGCAGGGTCCATGGTGGGGAATGCGTTAGGCTCCTCAGGAGTGGGTACCAGTGTTGTCTTGGCCAGTCTGGAGCAATGAGAATCATCTTTGGTCTGTCTGCTCTGGTTTTTAAATGAACTTTGGGCAGCAGAGGAAGAGGTGGGAAGGCATAAACTGTCATTGATGTCCAAATGAAAGAGAGAGCGTCCACTCTCCAGGCCTTTGGATGAAAAACCCTTGAGCAGAATTTTGTCAATTTGTGATTTTTGTGGGAGGCAAAGAGATCTATGTCTGGCCTTCCCCATGCTTGAATTATCTCTGTAAAAACTTGAGGATGCAACTTCCATTCGTGTGGATCTGTCATATTTCTGCTTAGGTTGTCTGCCAGCGTGTTTTCCTTGCCTGGCAAGTACTGTGCTTGTAGTTCGATTTGTAAGTCCAGGGCCATGTTCCAAAGTGACATGGACAGTCTGCATAGGGGGTATGAATGGGTTCCTCCCTGTTTGTTTATGTACCACATTACTGTGGTGTTGTCCGTCCTTATCAATAGTTGACCTGGTTGCAGAAGGTCTTTGAAAGCTATAATAGCATTTATTACTGCTAGCATTTCCTTTTGATTGATGTGAAGGTGCTTTTCTTTTTGGGACCATTTGCCCTGAATGCACCGATCTGTCATGTGCGCCCCCCAGGCGTAGTCCGAGGCGTCTGTTGTGATGACTTGATTTGCTTGAGGCTTGCTGAATGGGAGACCTGTGTTTGTTTGGCATGCTCGAGCCCACCACAGAAATTCCTTTTGAAGACATGGAATTAGTGGTATTATTGTTTCCAAACTGTGGCTGTGTTGAGACCATAGGTTTTTCAGGTACCACTGAAGTTTCCTCATATGCAGCTTTGCACATGGGATTAGTAAGATGCAAGATGCCATGAATCCCAGAGCCTGCAGGATTTTCCTTGCAGTCAGCCTGGTGCAATTTGCTAGTGTTCTGAAGTATTGCGTTAGTTGCCCCTGCTTCTCTGGCGTGAGGTAGGCCATCTGGGTGTTTGTGTCCAAGTTGGCACCCAGGAAAATTATTTTCCGAGAGGGTATTAGCCTTGATTTCTTTTTGTTGACTGTGTAACCCAGAGAATTCAACAACATTATTACATAAGCCAGATGTTTCAGAAGAATGTGCTTGCTGTCCGCTTGGGATCAGGCAGTCGTCCATATAGGGGTATATTTGTATCCCTTGAAGTCTGCAGTAGGCAATTACTGCTGCCAGGCATTTCGTGAATACTCTGGGCGCAGTAGATAAGCCAAAGGGCAATGCAGAGAATTGATAATATGTTGAACGTGCAAGAAATCTGAGGTATCTTCTGCAATTTTGTCTGATTGGGACATGCAGGTATGCCTCCTTGAGGTCCAATGTTACCAGCCAAGACTCCTTGCCCAGCATGGGAAGAAGCTGCTGTAGAGTGAGCATCTTGAATTTTGGTAAGAGTAGAAATGTGTTTAGGATGGATAGGTCCAAAATAGGTCTCCAATCTTTTCCCTTCCTTGGTACCAGGAATAGTCTGGAATAAAAACCTTGACCTTGTTCGTGCGTAGGTACCTCTTGAATAGCTTTCATGTCTATGAGATCTGAAATTTGTCTTTGTGCCTCTGCCTTTTGATTGTGTGGCAGGTTTGGCATGCCTCTCATTTTTGGAAGAGTGTGAAAATGGAATCTGTAGCCTCTGTTTATAATGTCCAGGATCCATTTGTCTTTTGTGACAATGTCAATTTTTTGAAAATAATGCCAGTTTTCCGCCTAAGGGTGCTGCCATTTGAGTCTTGCTTGGCATACAAAGGGGAAAGTCATTGGGCTTGCTTTCTGAATGGTTGTGAGTTATCCTCACCACCTCTTTGTGTAGGAGCTTGCCATTGTCTGCCTCTAAACGATCCTTGGGATTGCCCTCTGCCCCTCGGGCGCCTGTATCTACCTCTTTGGGGTCTGTCCGTGGCTGGAAAGGACCAATTTTTGGAAGGCCAATTTCTACTGAAACATGGGGGTTGTACCTGTAGAAAATCTTTCACTGTTTGCATTGATTTAGCCTTTTCCTCCATTTTCCTTAATACCTCCTCAGCATTAGCACCAAATACATCCTTTTGTCGAGGGGCATCTAGTAATTTAGCTTTAACATGATCTGGTAAGGTTTGTTCCTTGAGCCAGGCATGTCTACGTATGACTGATCCTGTAACAGCAGCTCTGCATGAGACCTCAAGAGCATCAAAACCACATTTGTAAGGTATGTTTACCCACTTGTTCTGCACTATGCATCAAATCCTGCAACTCCTTCAAGTCTGGTTGTTTAGGTTGTGACATTTTACTTCTCAATTGTGATAACAAAAACTGTTGGTACTTTAGCATATGGAACTGACAGTTTAATGCCCTCATGGTTAAGGTGGCCGAGGTATATACCCTTTTTCCCCACCTTTCTAAGGATCTGGAATCTCTCTCGGAAGGTAATGGATTTTTAGCAGTGGAGGCCTTAATTCCCTTGGGGCCCTGTGAGATAGTTCCTGGGTCAGCAGCATGGCTTTTGTATAGAAATTGGTGAGAGTCAGGAACCCTGTAGTACCCGTCAGGCTTGACTGGGGCTGGAGGTAGAGAATCCGGGTTAAGGCAGGCCTCCGATTACACATCATCTAGTATGTCCAAGACAGGAGGTATAGCCAGAGGCCTGTGCTGAGGTAGCAAGAGAAATTCCCTAAGCCTTTTCTTGGAATCTGAATAATCTTGGCCTTCCCAGTGGAAGTGTTCCCTTAAGGTATGCAAAGTTTGCCCAAATGAGTAATCCTCTGGGAGGGATACAGAGGGAATGGACTCCTCTGCATCAGAGTCTTCAAAAGGGGAGTAAGAATGTTCCTGTTCATCAGAGTGCTCTGATATAATGGAGCCCTGAATAGAGGAGGGGGATTCTTCCTCCACTCTGGGCCTTTTGTCCGGGGGGGGGGGGGTTGAGAACCCCTGATAAGAGTAATTAAATCCTCAGCCATTTTAAGCATCTGTTTTTTAGGCATGGGGCCTGGAGATGGGCCCTGTGTAGCTTGTCTCTTAGAATGCATGGCTGCTTTAAACTTAAGTGAAAGCCTTGATGGAAAAAGAAGAGGAAGGTCTGAAGACACCTTGAGAGGAGGTAGACATGTCCACATTTTGAGATTCACCGCCAAGAGTGGCTTCTGTATCTGTAGTCGGGGTGTGGGCCGAGGAGCCTGCGACCTCGGGCACAGGAGACACCGCCAATGAAGTGTCGTCTGTAGTCAGGGGCTGTGTAGGCGCCTCGCTGAGAACCGGACCACGTGTAGTCGGCTTTGGTGTGGTGTCGGTAGAGGCCACGGACCTCGTGTGTCGGTCCTTATCTTTGCACTTTTTAGACAAAACTGGAGTCGGAGTATCCGACGACATAATTTAGTTAAATTTTTTGCCAAAATAATGCTGGGCGAACTCTGCCCGACGCTTAATGGTGCGTTTGTTGAATGTAGCACAAAAGCGACAGACCGAGACGTCGTGGTCTGGGCCTAAACAATGAATACAGAGGGAATGGAAATCCTTATGCGGTATTTGTTTCCCACATGAAATACAATTATTAACTTTGTCCGACATTGGTCTGAGGCAAGAAAAGTTTCCCCAACGGGGTACTTAACTTTTAAGAAGACTTCGGTTGCAAAGTTTTCGTAATTTCAGGAGCTGGCCGACCGGCACTTGCGAACTGCTTCTGCTTTGGGCACCGCGCGGCAAGAAAGACTGGAGAAAATGGCATCGGCTGGTTCTTTTATACCCGTCGCACTGACGTCAGGGAAGAAGCGACGACAACCGACGCCGGACCAAGACTTTGGAATTCGGCCGACCGAGGACCCGCCTGACGGCAGGAGAACTCATATGTTATGACTGCAGCTGTATGCACGATGAACATCTGCCTTTGTATGTCCAAAGAATGCAGAATTTTCTCACCCTTGTTCTGTGGATTTGGATAAAAGGTAGGCAAGTGAATGGTTTGAGGTCCACACTGGACACCACCTTAGGCATAAAAGTTGGGTTTGCCCTCAGAGAAACCCTGTCTGGATGAAAATTATAAAAGGTTCCACAGCCAGGAGTGCTTGTAACTCAGAGACTCATCTTGCAGAGGTTATTGCTAGGAGCAGAGCTGTTTTCCAGGATAAGAATTTTATATCCGCTGTTGATGCTGGCTCGAAGGGCGGCAGTGTGAGTTTTTCCAAAACAAAATTGAGGTCCCAGGCTGGAATTGGTGCTCTCCTTGGAGGCCTAATGTTTTTGGCCCCTCTGAGGTACTGCCTTATTAAAGGACGAGAAAAGATAGGTGGTTCCGTATCGTACTGGGCTGAAATGGCAAAGACATGAATCTTAATTGAGGAGGAGGAAAGGCCTTTGTTCAGCATCTCAGTTAGGTATTGTAAAATGTGAGGGATATTTGGTATACACGTGTCAATGCCTTGTTCCTGGTTCCAAGCACAGAATCTCTTCCATTTTTCTGCATAAAATTTTCTGGTACTGGGCCTCCTGGCCTCCAAGATAACATCCATAACAGCTTTGAAAGAGGAGTGTTCTAAATGGCTACATTATCCGCCATGCTGCCAGATTTAAGGTCCTGAGCTGGCTGTGCAGAATCCGATTGTTTTGTTGGGTCAGAAAGTGAGACATTTGAGGCAATATCCATGCTGGACCTGGAGACAAGCTCTTTAGGATTGGGTACCAGTGCTGGCGTGGCCAGTCTGGTGCAATCAGTATCATTTTTGGCTTCTCTTGTCTGACCTTTAGGAATTCCCTGGGAAGGAGGCGCAGTGGAGGAAAGGCATATACTGTTAGATTTTTCCAGCTGAAGGATAGGGCGTCCACTTTCCATGCTTGCTTGTGACAAATCCTTGTGCAAAATCTCTGCAATTGGCAGTTGTGAGGAGAGGCAAATAGATCTATGTCTGGGCATCCCCATTTGCTTGCTATCATGCTGAAGACTTGTGGATCCAGTTTCTATTCGTGGGGATCCATGAGGTTTCTGCTTAGTTCGTCTGCCAAAGTATTTGTTTTTCCTGCCAGGAATTGTGCTTGCAGGTGAACTTGAAAAGTCAATGCTGGTCTGCAGAGGGGGTAGGAATGTGTACCTCCCTGCTTGTTTATGTACCACATGACCACAGTATTGTCTGTCTTTATCAGTAGCTATCCTGGATGAAGCAGGTCCTTGAAAGCTGTCAGGGCATTTTGAACAGCTAGCATCTCTTTTTGATTGATGTGAAGATGCATCTGGTTTGCGGGCCATGTGCCCTGAATACATTTTCCTGCCATATGGGCCCCCCAGGCATAATCTGATGCATCCGTTGTCAGTGTCTGTCTGGCTGTGGGTAAACTGAATGGCAGACCCTCGTTGTGGTGACAGGCCTATGCCCACCATCGAAACTCCTGTTGCAGGCAGGGAATGAGTGCAATTACTGTCTCCAGGCTGTGGCAATGCAGAGTCCAAACACTTTTTAGATACCACTGTAGTTTCCTCATATGCAGTCTGGCATATGGAATTAGTAGAATGCAGGATGCCATGAAACCAAAGGTCTGCCGGATTTTCCTTGCAGACAAGTGGGTTTTTGTTGCCAATTTCTTGAAGTAAGAAGTTGGTTGCTTTTGTTTGTTTGGCTTGAGATAAGCCATCTGGGCAGTTGTATTTAAGCTTGCACCCAGAAATATTCTCTTGAGAGGGCACTAGTTTTGATTTCTTTTCATTTACTGTGTACCCTAGGCCAATTAGTAATCTTTTGACAAATGCCAGATGCTGTAGAAGAATGTCTTTGTTCTCTGCTTGAATTAGGCAGTTGTCCAAGTAGGGATATATTTGAATTCCTCTCTGTCTGCACAACGCAATTACTGGTGCCAGGCATTTTGTGAAGACCCTGGGCACAGTAGATAAGCCAAAGGGCAGTGCAGAGAATTGGTAGTGCATTGAGCCAGCTATGAATCTGAGGTATCTTCTGCAAGATTTTCTGACTGGGACATGCAGGTATGCCTCTTTTAGGTCCAAAGTTACGAGCAAAGCCTTCTTGCCCAGCATGGGCAGTAGCGGCTGTAGGGTCAACATTTTGGAACTTCCAGAAACGTATTTAGTATAGACAGGTCCAGTATTGGTCTCCATGTTTTGTCCTTTCTGGGAACTAGGAAGAGTCTGGAGTAAAATCCTTGCCCCTGCTCTTGTTGTGGTACTTGTTGAATGGCCCTCATGTCCATGAGGGCTGTAATTTGTTTTTGTGCCTCTGCCCATTGATTGTGTGGCAGGTCTGGCATACCTTTTGACCTTGGTAGGGTGTAAAAATGGAACCTGTAGCCTTAGGACACTATGTTCAGGACCCATTGGTCTTGGGTAACCATTTGCCAATTTGATGAAAAAAGTGCTAGTTTTCCCCCTAAGGGGGCTGCCAAAAGAAAAGTGCTGGGATCTGGCAGAGGAAAGTCATTGGGACTGTTTCCTGTAAGGTTGAGATTTGTCTTCTCTGCTTTTGGAGGTAGGAGCACCCCATTGTTTAGGCCTGTATGAGCCTTGGGGCTGAGATCTGCCTCTGGGACGCCTGTATCTGCCTCTTTGTGGTCTGTCTGACACTGGAAAGGACCAATTTTTTGAAGGCCAGTTCCTGCTACATCTGGTGGCTGTACCTGTAAGAAATCCTTGACTGTCTGCATTTTTCCAACACCTCTTCTGTTTTAGTACCAAAGTATCATGCTGTAATGGAGCATCTAATAATTTTGCTTTAACACGATGAGGCAGATTCTGTTCCTTTAACCAAGCATGCCTTCTAATAACAGAACCTGTAACAGCAGCCCTGCAAGAAGCCTCCAGTTAATCATAGCCACATTGCAAAGTATGCTTTCCCACTTGTTCAGCTGCATGCAATAAATCCTGCATTTCCTTGTTCTCAGAACATTCAGTATTTGTCAACAATTTCTGTTTAAGCAGTGACATTAAATATTGCTGATATTTAAGCATATGAAATGGACAATTTAAAGCCCTTACAGCCAATGTAGCAGAAGTGTAAACTTTTTTCCATCTGTCTAGAGCCCTAGAATCCCTATCAGAGGAGACAGGGTTTTTTGCAGTGGAAGCTTTAGCCCCTTTGGGACCCTGAGATATAGTTTCTGGGTTAGCAGCAAGGTTTTTATATAGGAATTTATGAGAATCCGGGACCCTGCAGTATCTGTCTGGCTTAGCAGGTGCAGGGGGTAAAGAATCAGGAGACAGGCCAGACTCTGAAAATACATCATCTACAATGTCTAGAACAGGTGGAGTAGCAAGGGGTCTGTGCTGAGGAAGTAGCAGAAAGTCTCTGAACCTTTTGTTGGATTCAGAACAATCTTGCCTCTCCCAGTGGAAATGCTCCCTCATGGTATGCAGGGTTTCCCCAAAAGAATAATCCTCAGGAGGAGAGGCTGAAGGAATGGATTCTTCAGCATCAGAACCCTCATAGGGAAGCATGGAGTAATCCTGTTCAGAAGAGGAATCAGAGGAAATAGAAACCTGATCAGAAGAATCATACTCTGTCTCTTGCCTAGGCCTCTTATCAGGAGGGGGATGGGAACTCTGATGAAAGTAATTGGGTCTTCGGCCATTTTGAGCATCTGTTCTTTAGGCATGGAAGTCTGAGTAGGAAAATGCTGTACTTGTTTCTTTGTCTTTAGAGATGCTTTAGTCTTTGAAGCTGAAGATGGCTTAACATATAGTTGTGCAGGTCTGAAGACACCCTCAGAAGTCGATGCCTGCTCAGTGGCTCCAGACCCATCCGAGGGAATGATTTTGGAGTGTCCAATATCTTGAGTATCCAGAGGCCCAGTCAGCTCCACGTGGGAGTCGGAAGCGGCCTGTGGCTCTGAGGTAGCGGGCACCAGGGGCTGCGAAAGCACCTCACTGAGAACCGGCGAATAGCCTAGCGGAGGCCTCATCGGTTTTGGACCTTGGATGCCTATCCTTTTCCTTGCGTTTTTTGTAAACTCCGGTCGTCGGCTGTTCCGATGGCATTATATAATTAAATCTTCGTCCAAAGTAATGAGATGCAAAATCGAACCAACGCTTAATAGTGCGTTGGTTAAAACTAGCACAAAACCGACAGCTAGCAACATTGTGATCAGGGCCTAGGCGAGGAATACAGTAAGAGTGAAAATCCTTAGGAGGTATTTGCTTCCCACAAGAAATACAATTGTTAACTTTTTCTGACATCGGTCTGGAGCAAGAAAAAAAAGTTTCCCCAACGGGGTACTTGGCCTTAATGAAGACTTTGGTTCTGAAATTAGGATTTGAAAATCTCAGGAGTTGGCCGACCGGCACTTACGAACTGCTTTTGCTTCGGGCACAGTGCGGCAAGAAAGACTGAAAAAAATGGCGTTGGCTGCATCTTTTATACCCTGGCGCACTGACGTCAGGGAAGAGGCGACAGCAACCGACGCTGGACCTAGACTTTGGAATTCTGGCAGACTGAGGGTAGCCTGCCAGCAGGATAACCCATGAGTAATGACTGCAACAGTGAAACACGAACATCAAGAAAGTTTCCCCAACAGGGTACTTGGCTTTAAGTTGAAGACTTTGGTTCTGAAACTCTAAGAAAAGAAGTTATGTACTCACCATAACGTTCCATCTGAGTAGGTAACTATTTGTCAGCAACCTGTGGGCATCGGATCCGAGCCAGCAGATTTCCTAGCAAAAGATCCGAGCTCCAAGCTCCTCCCCCTACCCATAATACCATGCTACCTCCCTCTAGTCCTCAGATCGAGTTTGCCATAGTATCACAGACTACTACAATAACACAAGAAAAAACCACCTGAACATCCTAACCCAATGTCATCTGGGAAGTGAAACACAATGATCCTTCAAGGACAAACTACAGGTCAGGGGGACGGAGGGAGGGTTGGTTGCTGACAAATGAAGTTACCTACTCAGATGGAACGTTATGGTGAGTACATAACTTTACCTGAAGTAGTCAATTCATTTGATCAGTAACCTGTGGGACAGTGTCCCCAGCTACCAACAACTTGGGAGGTCCTCATGGAAGGATATTCCGGAGCACTGCAGAGCCAAAAGATGCCCTTCCTCTGGATATCAGATCCTATTTATAATGTGTAATGAAAGTATGAGAGGAAGCCCAAGTAGCTGCTGAAATAATGTTAACCAAAGGGACCCTCGACCAGAAGGCCGCAGAAGTAGCCACAGAATGGGTAGAATGTGCCCGAACCCGAACGGGCTCAGGTCAACCAGAGCTTCTGTATGCGAGAAGAATGCATTGGGAAATTCACCTAGCTAAGGTTACCTTTGTCACTGGTTTACCCAAACAGGACTTAACAAATGAGACAAAGAGTTGTTCAGATTTTCGAAAAACAGCCGTTCTAAGTAAAGTCGCAACTGTCTATGTACATCCAGGCAATGAAGTCTATACTCTCCTTTGTTGTGATAATTAAGAAAGAAGACAGGCAGATTGATGGATTGGTTGATGTTGGCTTCAGAAACCACTTTAGGCAGTAAGGTGGGATTAGTCCTGAGGGAAACTCTGTCTTTATGAAAAATGATGTATGGGGGCTTACTACAAAGAGCCTGAAGCTCCGATATCCTTCTAGCTGAGGTAACAGCAATCAGGAAGGCAGTTTTCCAAGATACATACTTTAGTCGACCGAAGCTGCAGGCTCAAAAGGGGGACCATGGTTAAATCCCATGGAGGAACTGCATCCTTAACAGGGGGTCTCAAAAGAAAGGTACCTTTCAGGAAGGTCTTGCAGATCTTAGAGGAAGCTAGGGGGCCAAAATTGTTTCCATTGTGAAAGTGGGAAATAGCTGCCAATTGAACTTTAACAGTTGAAGAACTAGCCCCCTGGTGAAAAATGTGGGATAGAAAGTCGAGGACTGCTGGAATAGAAGCCGTAAAAGGATCCAAATTCCTATGCTCCGCCCAGATGAAAAACGCTTCCATTCACTCTTGTAGACTTTCCCGGTAGAAGGCTTATGAGCGGCCACCAGGATAACCTTAACTGAGGATGAGCTACCGGGAGTCCTAGTCATTAAGGGAACTGGATCAACCAAGCAGAGAGCTTGAGGTTGCCCAGGTCGGGGGGGGTCTTCAATCCCAAGGAGTGAGAATTCAAATCCGGAAGGGGATCAAAGATCCAGGGAGGATGCACTACATGAGACCGTAGGCATGGGAACCAGGTTTGACGAGGCCAGAATGGGGCTATGGAGGACAACTCTGCTCCCAACAGACGAGCTTTCTGCAAGAATTTTGTCATCAACGGAAGAGGAGGATAAGCATAAAGAGGACCGGATGGCCAAGCATGAACCAGAGCGTCTCTGGGGGTTTCCCCTGGTAGGGGAATTAGAGTGAAAAACTGGCTGCACTTTGCGTTCGAAGGCGACGCGAGACCCCATCGGAGGAAGATCTGTTTCGCTACTAAGGGGTACAGAGACCACTCGTAGGGTGAGAGGATAGTTCAACTCGGCTTGTCCGCTAGAATGTTTGACTGACCCGGTATGTGCGTTACTATGAGAAAGCAGTTGGTGGATATCGCCTATTCCCACACTCTCATGGCCTCTTGGCATAGTGGGTAAGATCTGGTTCCCCCTTGCTTGTTGATGTACCAGACCACTGACATGTTGTCTGTTTGAATAGTCCCTAGAGGAAGAAGGGCATGGAAAACCTGCAACACCTCATCTCCAGAGCATTGATGTGCAAAAAGGTCTCTGTGCGAGTCCACAAGCCTTGGACGGTTCTGCCCATGCAATGCCCCCCCCCCCACCCAAGGCGAGATGCGTCTGTGGTCACTGTGACTTGGCGTGGGGACATGGAGAAGGGGCGCCCTTCCCGGAGGTGCCTGGAATGGAGCCACCACAGTACAAATTCCCTGCAAACCCTGCTGAGGGGAATAGGGGAAGACAAGGGATGTCGTAGGATGGACCACTGGACCTGTAAGGTCCATTGGAGAATCCTCATATTCAAACGTGCGAGCGGTGACAGGTTGATGGCTGCTGCCATGGACCCCAGAGCCCTCAGGACTAATTCTGCTGGAGGGGCCAAGGACTGTAGAAGAGCCAAAACATGGAGGTTTAGGTTGTGGAGTCTGTCCGTCGTCAGAAAGACTTTGGACTGAATTGCGTCTATCCTGGCCCCTATGAAATCCAAGATCTGAGTAGGCTGAAGGGATGATTTCTTGTGGTTGATCGTGATCCCTAGATGGCAGGCGAGATGTAGGAAATAGTCCCTTGCTGAACATAGTAGATGCCTGGTAGGGGCGGCTAGGTGCCAGTCGTCCAGGTAAGGAAAAACCTGTATTCCCTAAAGCCTCAGGTGGGCCGCTACAATTTATTTATTTTATTTTATTTTACATTTGTTAACCGGGAAAAAATCCGACTGGATACAATGTCCTTTTTCAGCGGAGGCCCGGGGAGAAAAGCTCCAACATTATACAAAATACAGACATTTCCAAAATTATAATATTACAGAGAGAGAAACAGTCAAAAATCAAACAAACAATCAGGTTGCAAAATTCATTTGTTAACAATGCATATAAGGAAATAAAAAAATGAAGACAATGAACAATTCAGGTAGATAATAGAGACTAGGAAATGTCAGTCAGGAGATGAGCATTGGCAAAGCCAGTGCTTCTGATAGTGGTGAAACAGTTGTTTCTTGAAATGGGGTAGAGAGGTAGAGGAAAGAATACTGGTGGGAAGAGAGTTCCAGACTTTTCCAACGGCGTTTGGAAAGAGTGCATCTCCTCCAGTATTGTAAGCTTTGACCATCTTTATGAGTGGTCTGTTTGCAGAACGTAGACTGTTAAGATTAGAGTATAGAAGGACTAGGTTCTGAAGTGAAGGACAATTGTTGGGGTTTTGAGAATTTTATATACCTCAGTAAGTTGGGTAATTCTAACAAGGTTGGGGAGTTCAATCCATGTTAGGTTTTGAGGTTGGTGCAGTGATGGGTCCTGTATGGAGTTCCTGCTGCAAATCTAGCTATATGATTATATGAGCTGGATAGTTTATCAAGTATGGTTTTGTTAAGATTGGTGAATATTGCAGATGAATAAAGAAGGGTGGAGAGCAAATGTGTTTGGGCAATGGTGATTTTAGTACTTGGTGTTAGGAAGTTTTTAATTCTATAGAGCGATCCTAATTTTTTGTTTACTGTTTTGATGGATAGGTTGATATGTATGTCGAATTTCAGTTTATTATTAATAATAACTCCAAGCAATTTCATGTGGCGGTCTGGGGAAGTGATAGTACCATTTTTGGATGTTATAGAGACATCAATAAGATGATTGTTTTGAGTTGGTTGAAAGATCAATAATTTAGTTTTTTTAGGATTTAGGATTAACTGTCGTCCTAATAGCCAGTTTTCGACTTTGGTGAAGCAATTTTGGGTTTTAGTTAATAGTCTGTCTGGAGATGTATCTGAACAAACCAGTGTTGAGTCATCCGCATATTGAATACAGGTGGCCTCGGGAATGACTGTATGGAGGTCATTAATGAAGACCGAGAAAAGAAGTGGCCCCAAAATGGACCCTTGAGGGACCCCAATGGTATTTGGTAGTAAAGTGGAGAGAGTATTCTGCCACAATACTGCTTGTTTCCTGTCTGAGAGGTAGGCTTTAAACCAGTCTAGTGTCAAGTTATCCAGGTAGAGTTTTTTTAAGGTTTCCATGAGTAGTTGATGGTTGACCATATCAAATGCTTTTGATAGGTCTAGAAATAAGGCAGAGGACACTTTCTTGTCATTACGGTTATGGTTTATTGTGTCAGTGAAGGAGAGAAGGGCAGTTGTGGTACTGTGTTTGGGTCTGAAACCATGCTGGGAGTTGGCTAGTAGGTTGTTATGGATAAGATAGTGGAGTAGCTGTTTGTGCATACATCTTTCCATAATTTTGGCTAATGGGGACATTAACGCTATGGGCCTATAGTTAGATAATTCAGTGGATGTCCCTCCTTTATGGAGTGGTATTACATGGGATACTTTCCATAAAGTTGGTACTATTGACTCTGAGAAAGTTCGATTAATGAGGATAGAAACTGGATAGGCTATAACATCTGCAGCTTTTGAAGGTATTCTGCTGGGAGTAGGTCTGCAGAGGGGTAGATGGTTTAAGTTTTGTAAAAGGGCTCTTATTGAAGATGTAGGGACACTTTTAGGAAGAAGGTCTTTAAAGGTTGTGGTAGTGTTTCCATGATCGGTTGGCTACAAGAGGATAGTTGGTTGGCTAAGGTTTTGGTAATGTTTGTAAAGAACATATTGAAGGTATTGGCTATTTCTATGGGGTCTTTATCCATTGCTGTTTCAGGAGTTGGAGTGGATGATTTACCTGGGTGGAGTAGGTTATTCAAGCCTGCCCAGAATTTCTGAGGGTTATTTTGGTGCTTATTCTGTAACAAACAATAAAAGTTTTTTTTGTCAGTTACTATGGCTTTTTTCGTTGCATTTCTTAGTTGTTGGAATTTCGTACGGTCTAGGATTGATTTGGTTTTACGCCAGGTATTCCAGGCTTTATTTCTGAGTTTTATTTTGAGTTTGGATTCAGTTGAGAGCCAAGGGGCAATCTTTGTTTTAGTTTTGATGAGCCTTTTGGGGGCATGGGTATCTAGTATGGATAGGAAGGTGGTACTGAAATGTTCTACTGCTTCATCTAGGGGAAGATATTTGAGTGGTGTCCAGTTACAGGATTGCAGCTCATTTTTAAATTTTATGAGGTCATTGTTTCTTATAGATCTAAAGACTGGGACAGTGGAGTGGTCTGGTTTATTTTTAGTAATATATGTGATAAGGTGGTCACTAATTTCATTAGGCAGGGTTCGGACGATATGTGTGAGGGTGACTGTTTATAAGGATCCAGTCAAGAATGCTTTCTTTTTGATTAGAGTTTCCCATTCTGGTGGATGTAGTAATAGTTTGTGAGTAACCATGAAGGTTGATGCTAGTGGGGTTATTATCATTAGAGCATAGGTACCAATCAATGTTAACATCACTCATAATTATAGTTTCTTGTGGGTAGTTATTCATTAGCCAGTTTAGTATATTCTCCAATGTATAGACATTGTTCCCGGGGGGGATATATAAAACAATTAGGTTAATACTTTTTTCTTTGTTCAAGTGAATCTTTAAGGCGAGTATTTCAGTATTAGAGAATTGCGGTGGTTGGGTAGGATTAATGGTAACGTTAAGGTTAGTTTTAAAGAGTGCAGCAACTCCGCCACCTTTTTTTTTTTCTATCATTTTTTTGTTTCTATCATTCCTGTATATATTATATCCAGGTGGGATGAGTTCATTGTCTTTGATCTCTGGCTTTAGCCATGTTTCAGTTAGACACATTATAACTGCCATGATCTTGGTGAACACCCTGGAGGCTGTGGTGAGACCAAAGGGTAGGACCCTGAACGGATAATGGCTGGCTCCCAGCCGAAAGCTGAGAAACCTCCTGGATCGCCTGTCCATTAGAACGTGGTAGTACGCATCCTTGAGGTCTATGGAGCACATCCAGTAGTTCTCCTGTAAAAGTGGGAGAATGGATTGAATGGTGACCATCCGGAACTTTTCTTTGGCGACTGACAGGTTCAGTGTGGACAAGTCGAGAAATGGCCGTAAGTCCCCTGTCTTTTTTGGCACCAAAAAGAACCTGGAGTAAAAGCCTGATCCGGAATGACGGGGGGGGGGTGCGTGCTGGATGGCTCTTTCTTAGTAGCTTTTATTTTGAAGGCTGCTACCTCCTTCTGATTGGGTGGGACATCGGGGAGGCGCCCCGACCGGGGAGGAAAACTTAAGAATGGTGATTATGATCCAGAGCACCAAGCGATCTGTCGTAATGGACTCCCAATGTGCTAGATGCTCCGAGAAGCACCCCCAGACTGCCTCCAGAGAGGAGCAGTCGGGCAACCCCTCAGGGTTGCTGCCCGGGTCGATCGGAAAAGAGTTCCCCTCGACCTGAAATTCTTCGGCCCCCCCCTCTGCCTCTGGGCCGGCGTCCACCCTGCCCTCCTCTGCCTCTGAAGGACGAGGGGTCCGGAGCGAACAGGATTGTTGGGATTTCTGGAACCACATCTTCTTCTGTCCTCTTAGGTTCCTGGAGAAGGACCTCCGAGGAGCCGAGAAGCTGACCCCGATGGCAGACGTTTTCCCGTCCTTCTCGCTCTGGAGTAGCGTATCGTGGACGGTTTTGCTGAAATGCGAACAGTCAAAAGGGGCATTTTCGAAGGACGCCTTGAAGGGTTCCGTAAAGTCGCAGAGACTGAGCCAGGCCTGTCGTCATAAGACAGTGCCTGCTCTGCTGGCTCTAGCCACTCCCTCCATGGCATGGGAGAGAAGCCGCATAGAGGTGTTTGTGATAGACTTAAGAGTGGCCATTCGAGCAGAGAAGGTCAGTTTGTCCTCGGCAGACACGGACTCTGGTGGTGACCCAGCATACTCTTTGATTAGGTCCCGCTGGAGCCGAATTACATGTGCCATGTAGTTCAGCGACCTGACAGAGAAGGCCGCTGAAGGGAACATCCGCTTTCTGAGCAGGTCCATTGTCCGAGACTCCTTGTCTGGAGGATGTACCAAGGAACTCTCCTGTGCCAATTCCTTCTTGGTGGCAGCCGCCACCACCATGGCATCTACCGGGGCACCCTTGCTCCAAACTGTCCCGTCTGTGGGGGGCTGAAAATCCTGTCCGGTCTCTTTGGTATTGGCTCCACAGTGTCAGGCTCCTTCCATGCCCTAGTAGTTATGAAGTCCACCAGGGGATCAGCGGGAGGGGACACCCAAGAGGTAGATGGGCCTGCGAACGCCTCCAAAAACACAGGACCCATCCGAGGAAGGCTTTTGGGCTGACCACCCCCCTCCAATACGAAGCATTTCCATAATGTCTCCAAAGGAGACTTCCTCGGGGGGGTGACCTGAGGGAACCTTCCCCTTCCTCCATGTCCGTGTCTAATGTGAGGGACTCGGGTGAGTCCAAGTGACTCCTCTTACACTTTCATTTGTGAGGAACCTCCTTGGGGGGGGGGGGGGGCTGTCCGAGGAGGGCTCACTAACAATGTCCTGTTCCTCTACGGGAACCATCTGGGACGTAGGCGCAGGCTGTCCCTGGGGCCGGATGATGGAAGACATGCCCGTCTGAGAGGGACTGGCGGGTGGATCCGTAGCAAGAACCTGGGGCCTCGAATCCCTCAAAAGGACCCTCTCCACAACGTCGAATGCAGAGGAGGAGCTGCTTTCCCTAGGATCTGAAAGCAGCCTGCTCAGATCCGGCATGTGGATCGGTGCCGGAGATGACCCGATCGGATCCGAAAGCTCCGACCTCAATGGAGCCGAAGGCACACTGACCCCTCCAGATCAGACTGTCAGCTCATGGCCCTGAGAGCTCGGATCTGAAAAGGGACTGGACAAACTAGAAGGTGCAGTCGGCACCGAAGTAGGAAATACCGTCAGCACCGACATTACCCCGGCTCTGAAGCTACCCGGATCAGACAGCTTCGAACACCGATAGTGGGTCTGAGAAGGAGCAATGGGGGTGAAAAATGGGGTCGAGCTCCCCCCCCCCCCCCAGATGGGGGGGCGGGAGGCAAGAGCACTCCCATCTGCAGCTGGGCCTGAAGAAACTGACGCATCATCCGGTCCATGTCTGCGTCGGATAAACTTCTGGTGGACCTGGATGAGGCTGCCGAAGATGGCTGGGAAGGCCGCCTGGACGACCTCAAAAGTGACTGGGTCTCCTCCTCTGGCTCCGGGGAGAAACGTGGAGAACGAAGCCGGGAGGGGGAAGACCCGGAGACCTTAAGGGGGGAGGCGAGCTGCTTAGACGGTGGGGCTGAGGGAACTGAATCGGCCCGCCTCTTGTGGCTACGATGCCTGTCCCTATCACGCTCCTTGTCTTTCTTGTCCTTTTTTCTGGTGTCCCTTTCCTCCTGAGCTGAATAGGGAGTTTGAATCCCGGCCAGGGGAGCGGGAACGATCGGTGGAGCAGCCACAGCTGGCGCCACAGAGGGGGCAGAGGACAAAGCCGAATCAAGGGGCAAAAGGTCCGCAAGGACTAGCTTGGTCCTCCTAGCCCTCAAAGCCCTGGGGTTGAAGGCTGCACAGATAGTGCAGCCTGACTAAAGGTGGTCCACGCCCAGGCAAATAATGCACAGAGTGTGGCCATCTGCTGGGGACAGCTTATGGCCACACTGAGCATTTAGAAAAAATTGCTTTTGGGCCTTCAGACATTTTTGAAAAGAACAGGCCCACACGCACACACCTTCACACACAGACAGAAAGTATCTACACTAAAGCTGACGCGAAAACTACCAAAATAGTTTAAGGGAGAAAAGGATACCACGCAAACTAAGTTTACAGAGATTTGTAAGGAAAAAAGTTTAAATATTCTACTTTAACTCACAAACCCAACGCTAGGAGCTCGGTCTCAGATGCTTCAAGAAGCCACGGCAAACAAGATCTGAGGACTAGAAGGAGGCAGCAGGGTATTATGGGTAGGGGGAGGAGTTTGGAGCTCGGATCTTTTGCTAGGAAAGCTGCCGGCTCGGATCCGAATCGGATCCGATACCCACAGGTTACTGATCAAATAACGTTAACTACTTCAGATCAAAAATTTCAGGAGTCAGCCGACCGGCACTTGCGAACTGCTTCTGCTTCGGGCATTGCACGGCAAGAAAGATTGAGGTAATGACATCTGCTGCATGTTTTATACCCCTGACGACCTGACGTCATGGAAGAAGGGACAGCAACCGACGCAGGACCCAAGACTTTGTTAATCAGGCCGACTGAGGGCAACCTGCAAGCCGATTACCCAAATGTAATGACTGCAACAGTGAAACATGAAGAACATCAATGTCCCTTTCAGAAAAGCCCTACAAAGCCTATGTGCCATAAGGTTGGGCTCATTAGCAACGTGAAAGGTAGAAATCACTGCCAGTTGTACTTTAATGGTTGCTGCAGTTGACCCCTGACTGAACCGTTAAGAAATTCTAATATTGCCAAAATAGGCGCTGTATAAGGATCAATTGGTCTCTCACGGGCCCAAATAGAAAATCTCTTCCACTTACTAGAATAAATCTTCCTGGTAAAAGGCTTGTGGGAAGATGATAGAATATGGACCACTTCCGGGGAAAAAACATGAAGCCTGACTAAGGACGGAACTGGAGCAGCCAAGAAGTCAATTTGAGGGTCTGGATGGAGGGATGGAGCTGTCCTGACATATGAGTCAGCAAATCTGGAGCTGGGTCTAGTATCCAGGACTTGTCCATTAGATAGGGTTGAAGGAAGTGAAACCAAATCTGACAGGGCCAGTGTGGGGCAATGAGGATCATTTTGCTTTCCAAAGACTGTGCTTTCTGAATAACCTTTGATATCAGAGATAATGGTGGAAAGGCGTAGAGAAGACCGGAGGGCCAACCATGAACCAGAGCATCCCTGGGTGTCTCCCCCTCTGGGGGGATAAGGGTGAAGCAGCTGCTGCATTTGGCATTGAGGGGGCTGGCAAATAGATTGCAGCAAGGCTGGCCCCATCTGTGGAATATCTTTTCCGCAACATAATTGTTCAGGGACCACTCGTGAGGCATCAAGATAGCTCTGCTCAGCCTGTCAGCAATTACGTTGGACTTCGGTATATGCGTTGCAACTAGAAAGCGTTGGGAAGGCACCGCCCACTGCCAAACTCGAATTGCCTCTCTGCAAAGGGGGTATGACTTGGTTCCTCCCCGTTTGTTCAGATAACACACCACTAACATGTTGTCTGAGTGGACTGCAATTGTCCCTAGAGGGAGAAAGCTCTTTAGTGCTTGCAACGCTAGTACCACTGCTCTCATCTCAAAGACATTGATATGCAAATGGGTCTCATGAGCCTGCCACGTGCCTTGGGACTGTCCTGCCGAGATAATGCCCCCCCACCCGATCTGGGAGGCATCCATGGTCACCGTGGCAAATGGAGAAGATGGGAAAAAAGGCTTGCCCACGTTGAGATTGCTGGCCTGAAGCCACCAGCATAGATCTTGCTTGCACGTCCATAATCAGAATAGAATGGGAGAGTGGAAGATGCTGTAGTGACCATTGGGCGAAAAAGCAGCCACTGAAGAACCCTCATGTGTAGTCTGGCAAGGGGAACTAGCATGATCGTGGCAGCCATGGTCCCCAATAACTTGAGGACCACTTTTGCCTTGACCTTCCTCAATGGTAGTAAGGTGTAGACCTGCTGTTGTAGAGCCCGAATTCTCTCTTCTGGTAAGAAGGCCCTCATGAGCACCATATCCAGTTCGGCACTGATAAAAAGTGAAACACTGCAAGGACAACAAGGCAGATTTTTTCCAATTTAGAGTACTTCCTAACCTTTGGCACAGTGTAATGGTGGCGTCCCTCGTCTGTAACAGTAGATGCCTGGTGGTGGCAGAAAGGAACCAGTCATCCAGGTACGGAAACACTTTGGAATCCCTGAGCCATTACCACTGCCATGCATTTGAACACCCTGGGGGCTGTGGTAAGACCAAAGGGCAGAGCGCAAAACTGAAAATGAATGGCTCCCAGCCGGAAGCGTAGATGACTTTTCCATGACCTGTCCACCTTGATATGGTAGTAAGCATCTTTGAGGTCGATGGAGCACATCCACACATCTTTCCCTAACAGAGGGAGTATTGACTGTAAGGTGACCATGCGGAACTTGGACTTTTGTACGTGAAGATGCAATCGGCTGAGATCCAAGATGGGTCTCAGATCCCCTGTTCTTTTCGGCACTAAAAAGAAACTGGAATAAGTCCCTAATCCTACTTGGTCTGCGGGGACAGGCTGGATGGCTCTCTTTGAAAGCAACTTTATTTCTGAAGTTGCGGAATCCCTGTGACTGGGTGGAACATCTGGGATTCTCTTGGTTGGCGGGGGAGGAGAAGAGAAGGGAACAGGATAACCTCTGGAAAATATCTTTATTCCCAGAAACTGGCAAGATGTCACCCAAGACGAGTGGGTATTAAAAGAAATGTGTCCCCTGACCGGCTCCAGAGATGCACAGTCGGGCCTCCCTTCAGGAGCGCTGGTAGGGAGAACCACGAAAGGAATCACGGTCCCCCTGGTTACGTGGGCCTCCTCTGCCTCTAGGGCAGCGTCTACCTAAATTTCCACTCCCCTCCCCTGCCTCTGGAGGGGGAATCACTTTGTGCATCCTGAAAAAAACTCTGACTTCCTGAACCACATTTTCCCACCATTCTGGCCCTTGGGGTAAGGTCTAGAAGGTATAGAAAAATGGACTCCCACGGCAGACAGGGTTTTTCCTTCCTGCTCACATCTAGTGAGTGCCCTTCACCTTGGTTCTGAACAATGATGACCTGTCCAAGGGGGCGTTGGTGAACGAAGTTTGAAGGCCTCGGCGAAATTGCACAGGCACATCCAGCAGTGTCTCCTAAGAGAGACTTCGGAACCCACTGCCCTACTCGCTCCGTCGGCTGCTTATGGGAATTTAGGGTAGACATCTGTGCATTGACCTTCTGTGCCACGGCATCAGAAATGTTACCCTGTAAAGAATCTCCTAGCTCTTTTAGGAGATATCTCTGAAGCTTTGTAAAACGAGTCAAATAGTTCAGCGATCGCAGTCTAAAGGCCACGGAGGTAAAACACACACTTTCCATAGCCCGGGACTCCTTGTTAGGCGGATGGACGGTAGATGAAGTTTCAGCAAGTTCCTTCTTGGTGGCTGCTGCCACCTCCATGGCATCTGCTGGAACACCTTTTGTGAGATATTCCTCGTCAGTGGGGGTGGACAAAAACTTATTGGGTCTCCTAGGGACCGGTTCCGCAGTGTCAGGAGTTTCCCACACCTTTCGACAGACAAGATCTAGTAGCTCACCGAAAGGTGGGAGAAACCCAAGAGGTGGAGGGCTGAGACCAGAAAGCCTTCAGGAATACAGACTCATCAGAAGGGGATTTGAAGGGCCAGCCACCTCTCTGCTTCAAGATCTCAAGGATATCTGAAACAGACATCTTCAGAAGACTACTTGGGGGACCCCTCTGACTCCTCGAGGTCTGTGTCGAATGTGAGAGACTCAGCCAGGGAGTCTAGGGGTTTCCTCTTACACAATCTCTTTCTGGTGGGCTCCTCAGGCAAAAACATTGGGGAAACGTCAGAAAGTTGGGGACTACTCATGGAGGCATCCTGAGGCTTTGGGTCTCAGCTGTCCATGGATAGAAGGTGATCCGAAGCTGACACCAGTGCCGGAGGGGGCAGAGTATTGGTGCCGTATGATGCAGCTGATGACCTGGCCAGCACGCTCCTCATAACCTTGAAGGCTGATTCCCCCGGCTCTGAAGGCCAACTAACTGTAGAGGATACAGTAGTAGCCCTCGGTGCCGAGAAGATTAGTTCCGAAGCAGATGTCGGGTCCAAGCTCACTTGAGCCGAAGCACCGAGAGGAAGGCTTGGAACAGATGAAGATCCATCAGAGCCCTCCCACAGAACCATGGACCCTCGACCCCGTGGATGGAGCCGACGGGGTCAGAGCGGAAATCGGAACAGAGGCCAGGCAAGGCTACTGGAACCGACCTAACGGCACACAAAACCGACAACTCTGGCTCTGAAGGTCGAGAAAGACTCGGAGGAGGAACAACCAAGGATGAAGTGACCATAGGCTCTGAAGCCGACTGGGTCGGAGAAGAAATCAATTTGGCCAACCCTGACGACTGAAGCAGTTTCTTCACCACTCTATCAACATCCTCATCAGAAAGGGTCCTTGAGGACCTGGAAGATATAGCTGGAGATCTAGTTCTCCCTACAGAGGGGGACTTGCGTGAAGGAGAAACCTGTCGAATAACTGAAGACTGGCTCCGAACCAAAATATCCATGACAGTCTCCGAAAGGCTGGGAGCTGATACGGACTTAGTCAAGACAAACCTTCTGTCAGCACCGAAGGCAATGGAACCAAAGGAGAAGCTGTTCTAGCAACTTTCTCTGGAGGCTCCAAAGAAACATAATGAGCCGGAGAACGCTTCTTAGAAGTCTTTTTGTCCTTTTTAGCTGGAGAGGATAAGGCACTGGAAGGCTTATCCAAGTCTTCTCGAAGGAGTGTTTAAGCAGTACTTTCAAAATGAGCTTGTTGTTCTTCTCGTGTAGCACACGGGGACTAAAGGAATGACAAAACAAGCAGGACTCTTGGAGGTGAATAGTCCCCCCAAGCAGTACACGCACACGGAGTGACCATCAGTCAAAGACATTTTATTGTTGCATTCAACACACTTTTTAAAGCCCGAAGGCCTGTGTTCCTTAGGATGCTTGGACATGCTGAATAAAGGAGAACACACACAGATACAAAGCAATACGTACACACACTGGACCCAACTAAACCCTCCACGTGAAACTACAGCCTCTAACTAAAAACGGCCTAGTAACTGGTGGGAAAAGACTACAGGGAGGACTAGGTCCTCTAACTTAAACGAGCCTAGCCCGGGGAAACAAAGGCAGGATAGCACCACTAGCCAGACACGACAACACTAATAAGCTAAAAGAATGGAGCACCAAACCAAAGACCACACGGAAACAATGGAGAGGACTAGTTCCCCTAACTGAAATGGGCCTAGCCCTTGGGAAGAAAAGGAAACTAACGGGATACGAAAACAGCCAACGAAAAGGCCACAAAAACAGCAAGAGAAGCAAAACACAAAGGCAATATAACACCACTACCACACACAGAGCTATAAAATAGCTTTTTTTGAGCAACAAAAAGTCAAAGGTTTATAAAAAGTTTATAAACAGTATACTTGGCCACAGCCAAAAGCGAGACCAAGTCTGAGCTTAACAAGCGGCAAACGAGATCTGGGGAATAAACCTGTTGCATGATGGGATACTGCTTAGCCACAAGCCAATTGAAGACTTCGAACTAGAGTATGGCAGAGTTGCAGCTGCAGTTCGGCTCCGAACTCACGGGTAAGAAAGAAGGCGAGATTGGACTACATAACATGAAATCTTCAGGTGAAAAATTTTAACAAGCTGCTAACAGCCACAAAGTACAAGAAGAAGCAAACTTACAATGTTCCACTAAGTATTACTGTAAATGGTGACATGAAATGGTGGCACTAAAGGGAGTATGTGCAATGAAACATTACTTTCTCATGTACTCAAGTCATACACCTGCCTAAAAACACAAAATCATACAGAAAACATGGTTTCTGTGCTTCTCAATTCTTTCTGGTAGTAGTTTACACAATTGGAAGCAACCAGCGTTAACATGAAAATCTGGTTGCAATAATACGCAAGTACCAAAAATGCAATTTTTAAAACAAGAGGTGTGAAAGGAAAAAAGGAGCTTTTAAATTAGCACTAACACATGAATATATAAACATATGTACAAAGGGTTCTTCCCAAATGTTGACAGACTTTTCAAGTCTAAAACAGAAGAGTTTGTTTGCATTTGTTCACATCTCCTCGCAAGAAAATACACAACACGGCTATCTTACACTATCAATGGTACTTTCTTTCTGTGACTGTAAATGACAACCAAGCCCCTCCTCAAAGAATCTCCCCAAACATAATGTTAAGCAGTTTTGTGTTCAAAATGGTTGACTGGAGCTCCTTACAGACAAAATATGTTAAGCAACATGCTTGCCAGCGACAACAATGATCTCGACTGTCAACTGGTATAACAGCATGATAAAGTCAATAACTTACTGCTGTGGGCAGTGAATTTCATTTACACTGCCCACAGAATAATGACTTAATGCCTCATGCTAGAAAAAGATCGCTCAGAATATAAAAGAAATATCCATACAGCAGATTTCATTCCACTTAACTGACCAATTTCTGAACAGCAACAGCCAATGTCCATGCTCATTTCTCACTAACAAGCCAAAGATGACATCACGCAGAGGGAAAAGAAGACTGCCAATATGCAACAACTGGCATTCATTTCCAGACTTATTTACAGGTGATTTTTGAATTATTCTATTAATACTGGAGTGGTAGTAAAATATTTTACCCTGCATTTATTCTTGACAAAGTAGTTAAAAATATGGGAAAACAGATTAGGGCATGACAAAAAATTGATTTTGTGCATGGACATAATTCTTAACGGCATAAAGTAGCAGGTAGCAGTTCGGATCCAAACAGAACTGAAAGCCCCAATTTGGTAGGTTATGCACACAAACTCCAGAAGACATGAAGCAAGTCATATTTGGACTCAAAGACTCTTGCCAGGTCATCTATGTGCAAAATCAGCCCCAAGCAGAACAAGATTCACATTACATCTCTGAAAATGCTGCTGCTCTGTAAGTTAAGAGTTGTGTAGCACAAATCAGCTTTAGTAAATTAGATCAGGGTGTGCAAAGGCCAGAAGGTTACAGAATATGCAATTACATATGTCCACATGAATGGTAAGGATAGACATTTACTTTACCTTTAAAGCATAATCTTTGCTACTACCAAGATCCTGAGCTTCATAGACGAATGCAAAGCCACCTGTTAAACGAAATAAAAGAAAAAAGTTTAACTATGGATTAGCGGGCTTCTAAGCCCTTCATTCTTCTATACAAAAAGTTTTTAAGCTGCATTATGGTAGATTTTTTTTTCCTTTACTGCACATCATACACATCTAACAAAATTATGTAAATCAAATAATTTTCTTTTCTAATTTTACTCTTTGTTTTTAATATCTAACACACACACAAAAAGACAGTAATTATATGACAGAGACCATGGTAAAACACAAACAAGCAGTTCTAAAGTTGATATTCTGTTACCAACAGGACTTGATACTAAGAAACCAACAGCTTTTGTTTTTCTGGAAACACAGCTAATCCCAGTATGCAGTTTAGTGCAAAACAGGCAGGTCTGCTCAAACTCCAACGTAGAAAGAATCTACGAGAAAAGCTCTGGTTGCAGAAACAGTCGTGGTAGTGGGAAGTCTTTCTGCTCATTAGTGAGTGGTAAGCATTGAGCAGCCTGTCACAAGAGGAGAGGTTTCCAGCTCTGAAATTGAACCTTATTGTCCGTTTTTGGCTGATTTCAATACCTTTCAACTTTGAGTTAAAAAACAGTGTTTGTGCAAGTTTGCGCTCGTTTTAGTTCGGTGGATCCTGTTTGGGCGTCCAGCAGACTACTACAGCACCAGAAACGAGGAGAAGAGACTTTTTTGATGATTATAGGTATCTTTTTGTTTTTTTCTTGACTGTTTTTGCTTATCTCACTTTAAAAGCCAATTTTACTGTGGTTCTGTTATTTCTGCTGCATTTTACTGTTAAATCGTTTGTGTGTGTGCACTTTAAATGATTAACTTTAAGCTGAAAATCAAACTACATTTACTGCTGTAGGCTTCACACTCAATTGCGACAGCCTTTTCTGTGCATATTTACCATTAAACTGCATTTTTATACTTAATTTCACAAAAAAAAAAAAAAAAAAAAAAAAAAAAAAAAACTCATTTGTTTTGCTCGTTTCCTGCCTTTCCTATACTAGAATAGTCCAGATCCCAGATTTGCTGGTTTCAGGACTTTAGTTTGTGTTTCTGAGCTGTGGTAGTGGTAAATCTTTCTGCTCATCAGATACTGGTAAGCATTGAGCAGCCTGTTGCAACAGGAGTGGTTCCCAGCTCTGAAATTGAACCTTATTGGCCATTTTGGGCTGATTTCCATCCTTTTCAACTTTCTGAGTTAAAAATCCGTGTTTGTGAGAGTTTACGCATCGCTCAGCGTCATTTAGCTAGGGTTAAACTATTCCCGGCGCCATAAGGTCTGGTCTTTAATTTTTCCCTTAGAACTAGCCAGTTTCTTAGTTTTAGCACTTGAAATTTGCTTCTTTGAGCTCGGCACTTTTTCAGAGCTTGTTGTAAGCACTAGTTAAACACCAAGTGTACTACAGCACTCAACCTTCCTTATTACTTAGAGGAAAACGGTGTTTGTACTTACTTTCCTCACTTCCCTAGAGGAAAACAGCTCTTGTACTTGCTTTCCTCACTTGTTTAGGGAAAAATAGCTTCTTATTCAGGCATGTCCAAGGGTCAGCTCCCGGTGTTCTCTCCTGTCTACCTGATGAATCTGGGCACCTTGGGGCAATGTAGCAATTGCCTCATGTACACAGACAGACCTCTCCTCCTACCACCAAACACTACAACCTGTGAGAGATGCACTTATCTACCCAAACTGGGAGGAAAAGCTCTCTCCAACCAAGACTGAACTTGACAGTCATGAGGAGAAGGTGAACACTTGCACCACACCACACTCAACTCATACTCCCACTAAACCTACACCACCAAAATCCACTAACAACCACAAAAACAAACATTTGCGGAGGCTCTCAATAACAATCTGCCCAAGCAACAGAGACCTCCAAAGCAGAAACACAAGCAACCCCCACCCCCCTCAACACAACCCAAATGACACGTAGGCCACAGACTTGGCGTGCCGCTCAACCACAGCCCATAAAGAAAAACAATGTACCCAACACTCTAGTCACAGGTGACTCTATATAGTCAGGCACACTAATATCCCACTCCCCAGGTTAAACAAGGAGAGGTTTACTGTCAGCTGCCTGTCGGGTGCCAGGATCTGCTACATAATGCACGCACTCTCGTTACTCCACAAGTACAAATATGACTTGTCATTGTCCATATTGGTGTGAACGACCTGAGATGCACCTCCATGGACTACATGAAGAGACACATGGAAGAGCTCTCTGATCTTGTTGCCCAGGCAGGTATGTCCCTAGCCCTTAGCATCCTGCCATCACCCAGAATGATACCACAGTACAAGGATAAAATGACTAACTTCAACAATTGGCTAAGCTTCTGGTGTCATTCTAAGGGGATCCAATATCCGTCTGCCTGGGACGACATGGTCAACAGACCTCGATACCTTGCCAGAGATGGCCTGCACCTGTCGACCCTGGGATTCCGGATACTGGCAAAGGCTCTTGCCACCCGTATACTGCCTTTTTTAGGCAAGGTTCAAATGACAAATTGACCACCGTAACAGGTACAGGCAAACAAAAACTGTGGGTAATGCTACTCAATGCTAGAAGTCTAAACCTAAAAATACACTCACTCAAGGCACTCCTTAAAAAGGAGGACATAGATATCTGTGCAGTGACAGACAGCTGGTTCAAGGCTCCAGAGAGAACCCCTGTATTACCAAGCTACAATTCATAACACACCTTTAGTCCATATAACCTGGACCGGAACACTAAAGGCGGAGGTGTGTCCATATTCATTAAGGATATCCACACCTCCAAGCTACTTGCTCAGCATAATGCATCTGAGATTATCCAAGTGCAACTAACTCTGGGCAAAACTGCAATCCAAACTGGAGCTTGCTAAAGATCCCCCACCATGCCCCAGGATTCCCACTTCTCTTTCTTGATATACTGGAAAATCTTAGGGTTCAACCAAATGCATTAATATTGAGCGATTTCAACTACCCCACCATTAACCGGGAAAACTACTCATGCACCACCACCTCCTTCATTCAACGCTTTTAGGAATTCATAAATTCCAATACCTGGATCAACTTATCCACACCCCTACCAGGGGCAACAATATCCTAGACCTATTCATTACCAACATGAGTGACCAATGTTGCACACATGAAGTCAACTCTTCATTGGTAATCTGACCATAAGCTAATCACCCTAGATATCTACATCCCGCCCCCACTAAAGAAACCACCGTATAAAACTTCTCCAAAGCCAACTTATGCTTCTTATGACAGACGTGGCAAACTTCATGACTCCCATGCATAAAAGGACAATACAGTTATGACTGCTGAATCCTACACAAATGCACTCTATAAAAGCACTTACACAAGTGCATGGATTGTGCTATCCCCTAACAGAACCAAGACACTATTCTCCAAAAAAAAGGAAGCCCATCCGGTGGTCCTCTGCCATAAACAACAAACAGAAGGAAGAAACTGTGGCAAAGAAAGTAAAATCCCATGAGTGGAGGAGCTCCCTGGTCAGCGTCAGTAAGAAGCAAAGATCCCTCATAAAATCCTCCAAAATACGTTACGAAAACAAAATCACCATGGATTCTAAGGACAACCACAAAGCATTCTATAGCTACGTCAAGAATCTCAATGGCAACACCCAAATCTGCTCTGAGTTGCAGCACAATGGCACGGAAATTACAGAATCAACTGATATTGCCAACATCCTGGCATATAGGTTCAGTGCTAACCTTAACCCCTTCTCACCCCCTAAAGGGCCCATACCTACACCGGAAGAATGCAGAGTCCCTGTAACCACAACTACGCAGTTAAAAACTGCACTCTCTAAAGCAGAGAACACAGCATCCATGGGACCAGACAACATCCCAGCCTGGCTCCCCACCCAAGTACTATGGTCATTCATAGCATCACGTCAGGCTTTGGCCCACTGAACGGGATATAACAATAGTTACCCACTCCACAAAGGGGGAACCACCACGTACCCTGGGAACTATCGCCCTATTAGCCTGTCACTCTGGTCTGTACGGCCATGGAACGTAAAGAAAGACATAGGTAACCTCCAAACTCTGAACCCCACCCAGTTAGGGTTTGTGAAAGGCAGATCATGTCTCCTGAACCTGACTGACTTCTTTGAGGCAGTCAACAAAGCCGAAGAGGAGGGTAAAGTGGTTCACAAAGCCTATCTTGACCTTGGCAAGACTCAACACCATCCCCCATTCTGGAATTATAGATAAACTCACTAAACTAGGTACAACTCCCTATGTCACAAGATGGGTTGCCAACTGGCTCAATGACAGAACCCACATTGTAAAAGTTGCAGACTCCAAATTAGACTTCAAACCAGTGACAAGTGGAGTACCACAGGGCTCAGTCCTGGGTCCTCTCCTGTTTGGTATCTACTTCTCTGAAGTACAGGCCAACACAGAAGGCCTCCGGCTAATGAAGTACACACAACTGCAAACTAAGAGCCAGAGTTGAGTTCCCAAACGATACAGAAATCCTACAGAAAGGCCTCACTGAGACAGATAGATGGCTGGTGTCAGTCACAGCCTCAATCTCAATTCCAAAAAGTGCATGGTCAGCCACTTTGGTAAAAACTCTGTACCCAAGAACGACCACATAGGGGGCAGTCTGCTTAATGACGAATGTGATAATAGACCTTGGGACCCAGGTGGACAGTAGTCTCTCCTTTGATAATCACATTACCACAGTAGGCAAGAAATCCTTCTATGTGGCACACCATCACGAAAGGGCTCTCATCCAGGAAGACAAAAAAACGAGAGA
>NC_056728.1:564496251-564508751 GCF_019279795.1 Protopterus annectens | reverse complement strand
AAGGAAATGAAAACTTGTTCAGACTTACGGAAGGACAGCCCTGTCCAGGCAGAGGACCAGAAAAGTTGGTCCGACTTGCTGAAGGACTTAGTCCTGTCCAGGTAGAAGTGTAGTGGTCTATGTAAATCCAATAAATGCAGACAGTATTCTCCCCTGTTGGAATAATTTTGAAAATACACAGGGAGCTTAATGGACTAGTTCAAAGTGGACCACTTTGGAGAGAAAGGATGGGTTAGTACTTAGGTATACTCTGTCCTTATGGAAGACAAGGTACGGGCTCTTGATGCATAAGGCTTGTAACTCAGATATTCATCTGACTGATGTGACCACTACCAGAAACAACGATTTCCATGACAGGAATTTAAGATCACATGTCGCAGCAGAGAGAGAGACAGAGAGAGACAAAGAGAGAGCGTGAGTCCATGATAGGAGGTCTGCTATGGAAAACCCCCTTGAGAAAGGTCTTGCAAAGGTGGGTGGAGACAAAAGGAACATGGAGACAAAAGGAACACCATCAGCGCAGTTATAGAAATAGCTGCTAAATGTACTTGAATAGTAGAAGCTGATGCCACATTGTCAAACATCTGAGAAAGATACTGAAGTATAGCAGCTATAGGAGTTGAGAAAGGATCTAGCATCTGATTATTAGACCAGATAGTGAATCTTTCCCAATTTATCTCTGTAGAGTTTTCTGGTGGATGGTTTATGGGAGGCCAGAATAATATCGTGGACAGTTGAGGAGAGGGTTTCCTGCCTGGCATCTAATGGAAGTGGAAGCCCTTGTGGGTGAGATATTGGGTCCTGACGAGTGTCCAGGATCAAAGGAGGTTGTAACAGGTGAGGCCAGAAAACCAGACTTGTCGAGGTCAGAAGGGGGCAACGAGGATTACTTTGCATCTCAACCAGACAGCTTTCCTTAGAAACAGGGGTATCAAAGGTATCGGAGGACAAGCCTAGAGGAGACCCGCAGGCCAATAGTGAATCGGAGCATCTCTCGGTGACTCCCAGTCTGGGGGAAAGAGGGCAAAGTAGCTGCTGCATTTTTTGTTTGAAGGGGAAGAGAAAAGATTGCAAGGCTAGCCCCAATGGCTTAAGATTTCTGCCGTCACGTTCGGGTTGAGAGACCACTCATGTGGATGGAGGATCCATCTGCTCAGCCTGTCCGCAATCACGTTGGAGCTCTCAGGGATATGCATTACAATTAAAAAGTAGTTGTAAGCTATCTCCCAATGCCAAATTCTCATGGCCTCACGACCAGGGGGTAGGATTTGGTCCCTCCCTGTTTATGTACCAGACGACGGACATATTGCCCAACTGGATTGCAATCGTTCCTGACAGGAGTGGTGGATGAAGTGCCTGCAACTAACAGCACCGCTCTTAACTACAGGACATTGATATGCAAGTTGACCTCTAAGCTGGACCACACGCCGCTGACTCTTTGGAAGTGGCCCCCCCCACCCCATCAGGAAAGCATCTGTGGTCAGTGTGGCGGTGGGTTGGGCAGTCTGGAAGGGGCAGCACCAAACATTTTCATCCGTTCTTATCCACCATTGGAGATCTTGCTTGCAGGAATCGGTGATGAGGATCTGTGAGCTCAGAGGATGGAGACTGGACATCCACTGGGACAGAAGGAGCCATTGTAGTAGTCTCATATGCAATCTTGCTAGGGGTACAATTGGGATGGCTGCCACCATAGACCACAGAGCCTGTAGAACTTCCCTTGCAGACACCTTCCTTCAACAGAGTATCACTTGTACTGGTAACCTTAACCTCTGAAGTCTGTTAGGAGGAAGAGAGACTTAGCTTGTTTGAGTATTCAATACTGCTCCTACAAATTCCAATTGTTGGGTGGGATGAAGGTTGGATTTTTCCCAGTGTATTGTGATGCCTAGGAACTCCACTAGTGCTAGAGTGTAGCGGAGGGCCCTGACTTGTAGGCACTTGGTGGGGTCGCATTGGAGCCAATCGTCTAGATATGGAAACACCTGGAATCCCTGAAGTCTGGATTTTTCCCAGTGTATTGTGATGCCTAGGAACTCCACTAGTGCTAGAGTGTAGCAGAGGGCCCTGACTAGTAGGCACTTGGTGGGGTCGCATTGGAGCCAATCGTCTAGATATGGAAACACCTGGAATCCCTGAAGTCTCAGATGAGCTGTCACCACTGCTAAGCATTTCGTGAACACACTGGGGGTCATCGAGAGACCAAATGGCAGGACTCTTAATTGGTAAGGATTGGCTCCCAACCGGAAGCAAAGGAGACTCCTGGCGCGCTTGTCCATTTTGATGTGGTAATACACATCCCAGAGATCCACCGAGCACATCCAAAGACCCTCCCAAAGAAATGGGAGAACGGATTGTATTGTGACCATACGGAATTTGGTCTCAACTACTGATTTGTTTAGTTGGCTGAGATCCAAAATGGGTCTCCAGTCCTTGGTCTTTTTTGGCACCAAAAAGAATCTCTAGTAAAAACCAGATCCGCACTAGTCTGGGGGGGACTTGTTGGATGACTCGTTTCAGGCACTGCTTTCTTATTTCTTAAGCTGCCTCTACCCTTTGACTAGGTGGAACATCGCAAAGGCATCTTGGAGGTCTTGGATAAGAGATGAGAGGAATGAAATAACGACTGGAAATTATCTGCACCCACTGATTATTAGTGCCAGGCAGCTTGGCACAGAGGAAAACGAGCCCCGACTGCTTCCAGAGGAAAGCAATCGGGCAGAGCTTCAGGAGCGTGGATAAGGTCGTCCAGATAAAGAATCCCTGGAGTCCTGATTTCGGGGACCCCTCTGACCTGAAAAGGGTGTCTTCCATTATTGGAACCCCCTCTACGTCTGGGGGAATCCTCATCACATGTATTAAGGAAATGACCTTGAGATTTTTTGTGCCATATATCTTTCCACTCTTCTGGTTCCTGGAGAAAGAGCGCTGAGGTTTGGAAAAACGTAGGCTACATTTACAGTAAGTGTACACAACTGTACTATATGTTCTTCGTGTTTCACTGTTGCAGTCATTACATTTGGGTAGACTCCCAAAGCTACGGTTGGGAGGAGGAGTTTATAGAGCATTAGGGACAGCTATAAGGCCCTGCAAGACAGTAGTGGCAAAGCCAGCTCTGGATTTAGAGAAAATTGGTAAATGATAAAGCTTGGTGAAAGTATGTACAGAGCTCCAGGTAGCAGCTTCTAGGATGTCCCTGGTGGGAACACTTCTGAGAAAGGCTGCAGAAGTAGATGCAGCCCTGTTGGAGTGAGATCTGATTCCCTGGGGATAGGTTTTCCATAGTGCTTACAGCACAAATGAATGCAATGGCTTATCCATTTAGAAATGGTTTGTTTTGAAATATCCTTCCCCTCTGCCCCTGCAGCAAATTCTACCAGCAGTTGTTCAGATTTTCTTTGAGGTTTAGTCCTGTCCAAGTAGAATCTAAGTTGTCTGTGCACATCCAAGGAATGCCAAATCCTTCCCCCTTTGTTCTGTGGATTGGGAAAGAAGGTTGGCAAATGAATGGACTGATAAGAGCCACACTGGAAACTACCTTTGGCATAAAGGATGGATTGGTCCTGAGAGATACCCTGTCCACATGAAAGATGATGAAGGGCTCCACTGCCATAAGGGCCTGCAATTCAGATATCCTTCTAGCTTAAGGGATTGCTGCAGTTGCAGCTGGCTCGAAAATAGCTATAGAGTGAGTTTCTCCAAAACAAAGTTAAGGTCCCAGGCAGGGGTTGGCGTTCTCATGGGTGGTCTCAAGCTTTTTGCCCCTCTGAGATACTGCTTGAGCAGAGGATGAGAGAAGAGAGGAGGTTCTGTGTTATAATGAGCAGAAATAGCCGAGGTGTGGATTTTAATGGAGGAAAAACACAGGCCCTTGTGAAGCATCTCAGTTAAGTATTGCAAAATCTGAGGTAAATTGGCCGCTACTGTGCTCATCCCTAGAGACTGGTTCCAGGCACAGAATCATTTCCATTTGTCATCATAAGATTTTCTAGTACTAGGTCTCCTTGCCTCCAAGATGACACCCATCACAGGTTTGCTGAGGGATGATAAAGGTGAATTTAAGTGATAAGCCAGGCTGCAAGGTTCAATGTTGGAAGATGAGGGTGCAGAATTTGGTTCTCCTGCTGAGACAGCAGGGAGGTGGTCTGAGGCAGGTGCCATGGAGATAACTGAGAAACACTGCGCAGGAGGGGGTACCAGTGTTTGGCGCGGCCAGTCTGGAGAAATCAAGATCATCCTTAGTTTAGCTTCATCTTCCATCTTTTTAAGAACTTCTTCAGCCTTGTTGACAAACAGGCGGTCCTGATTTAAAGGAGCATCCAGCAACTTGGCTTTAACATGACCAGGCAAAGATTGCTCCTTAAACCAAGCATGCCTTCTAAGCAGACCCAGTAACAGCAGCCCTGCAAGAGGCCTCTAAAAAAATCAAAACCACATTGCAAAGTATGTTTTCCAACTTGTTCAGCAGAATGCATTAAATTCTGTAAATCTTTAATTTACCACACAAGCAGGAATCAACATAATTTTCTGTTCAAGCAGAACAATAATATGCTGTTGATATTTTAACTTATGAAATTGGCAGTAAGGTTGCAGAAGTATAAACCTTTTTACCTTGTCTATCCAGCGTCCTGGAGTCTCTATCAGAAGGGGCAGGATTTTTTGCAGAAGAAGCCTTAATGCCCTTGGGCCCCTGAGAAATAGTCTCAGGATCTGCAACAAGATTTTTGTAAAGAAACTTGTGGGACTCAGGAACCCTGTAGTATGTGTCAGGTTTACTAGGAGCCAGAGGCAGGGAATCAAGGGCCAAACTGGATTCAGAGAACACATCAACAATGTCTAGTGCAGGAGGTACAGCCAAAGGCCTATGCCGAGGTAGAAGGAAAGCCCCAAACCTCTTTTTTGAATCAGAAAATTCCTGGCTTTCCCAGTGGAAATGCTCCCTTAAAGTATGTAAAGTTTCCCCAAAAGAAAAATCCTCATGAGGGAAAGCAGAGGGAATGGAATCCTTGGCATCAGAATCCTCATAAGTAGGTATGGACAAATCCAGGTCACCAGAAGAAACAGAATCCTGATCAGAAGATTCATAATCAAGCTCAGCCCTAGGACTCAAGGGGGGGGGGGGGTGACTACCCCCGATTAGAGTGATTAGAACTTCAGCCATTTTTATCATTTGTTTTTTAGACCTAGGGGCCCGAGCATGTGGCCTGGGCGTCGATTTAATATGGAAGTCTGTAGGCCTGAATACACCCGCAGAAGCCGGTGCCTACACAGCGGCTCCGGACCAACCAAGGTAGAGACCTCCGCGGGTTCCATAGCTGAAGTACCTCGCGGCATACTGGACTCAGAATGGGTCTCAGTAGAGGCCTGCAAGTCAGAAGTAGCGGGCATCAGGGGCTGCGAAAGCGCCTCACTGAGTACTGGCAAACTGGCGACTGGCTTAGGAGAAGCGTTGTCGGCAGTTTTGGACCTCGGCGGCCTGTCTCTGTCTTTATCTTTGCGTTTTTCGGAATCCCGGCAGTTGGACGGCTAACCGATGACATTTCTGGATACTTAAACTGACAACCGAAATATTTAGAGGCAAAAATATACAGACGACGGATAGTGCACTGATTAAATAAAAGCACAAAACTGACAGCAAGGTACGTCGTGGTTAGGGCCTAGGCAAGGAATACAGTATAAATGAAAATCTTTGAGGTATTTGCTTTCCACAAGTAAAGCAATTAACTTTTACTGACATCAGTAAGGAGCAAGAAAAAGTTTCCCCCAGTGGTGCTTTAAGTTGAAGACTTTGGTTCTGAAACTCAAAAATGAAAATTTCAGGAGTCGGCCGAATGGCACTTGCGAACTGCTTCTGCTTTGGGCACCACACGGCAAGAAAGACTGATGTAATGGCATCAGCTGCATGTTTTATACCCCTGACTACATGGAAGAAGGTACAGCAACAGACACAGGACTCAAGACTTTGTTAATCAGGCCGATTGAGGGCAACCTGCCAGCAGATTACCCAAATGTAATGACTGCAACAGAGAAACACGAAGAACACCAGAAGGGTCTAAGGGAGGAGAATATGTGGGAGTCACAGGGGCAATGGATACAAAACTCAGAGTGGGATGGGTTTTATGAAAATTTGTAATCCCTCTAGCTGTCAGCATCTGATCGAACTGACGCACCACATTGAACTCAGATAGACTCCTGGTGGACCTTACTAACACTCCTGAGGGGGGAGTCAGGATGGTTCAAAAAGGGGCATATATACGGGATATAGATATATAGATCCATCTATAGATGGGATATAGATATATGAGATATTATATATTTTCCAGAGTGGACAGGATATAAACCTTACCCAAAAATAAGCCCCAGTTAAAATAGTCAACACACTACGGACATGTTGAATTATAAAATATTATTGACAACCTTTGACTGGAGGTTATCATACTCTGCTTGCCATTTTCGGACCATTCGGACAACCAACTTCTCTTTGCAGAAAGTCGTAAGATTCTTTCTCTGGGAGTGCCCTACGATTCTTACTGTAACCCTAATCATCACTCACACTGTCGAGATTCTTGGCCCATAAACACTGGCAGGTGTACTTTACGCAAGTTGTCTATACGTCTATACTTTGAACGATCCAAGAGTGAGCACTTGATAACCAATGGCTGTGGTTGTGTCTTCTCTTTACTGGCGCCATTTTGTGTTGCCATTCCAGTCTCCTAAATCTTCAATTACCCCCCCCCCACTCCCAGACAAGATGAGTGCAAAAAGAAAGCTATTCTGTGGAGTACAAGAAAGGAATAGTGGAGGACTCCCGGGGAAAGAATCTGACTGATTTCAGCTAAGAGTTAGACCTCTGAATGGTCCGGAAATAGCATGCAGCGTACGATAACCTCAGTCAACAGGCCGGCGAGGGAAATGCTAAGAGGTTTAAGTGTGGATCAGGTCAGCAACCATTTCCTGATATGGAAGACATCATCTGTGAATGGACTGCCAACAGGAGAGAAAAGGCTTTGGTTGTGAGCAGGGCTGATATTCAAACATTTGCCCTTGCAATAATACCACAGTTAGAAATATCCCCAAAAGAATTCAAAGCATCACAACAGTGGCTGGATGGTTTCCTTCAGCGATATGAACTGTCTCCAAGATCAACAACACTGTTCAAGCTAGAAGATACCGAAGTTATTAAACGTGCACTTGCATTCAAGTCCTTTGTTGATGGCATCGACTTTTAATACCAACTCTCCAACAGGATTGTTATGGATGAAACTGCAGTGTTTATGGGCCAAGGATCTCAAACAATTGATCAGAGGGGTACCTCATCAACCTACATTCCCTCCACTGGTTACAGGAGTGCACGTGTTTGCTGTATTTTAGCATGTGTAAACTTTTTATATCCACTGTAGACACAGACAGACACACACAGACAGACAGACAGACAGACAGACAGACACACAGACAGACACACACAGACAGACACAGACACACACACACAGACACACACACACACACACACACAGACACACACACACAGACACACACACACAGACACACACACAGACACACACACACACACACACACAGACACACACAGACACACACACACAGACACACACACACAGACACACACACACAGACACACACAGACACACAGACACACACAGACACACACAGACACACACAGACACACACAGACACACACAGACACACACAGACACACACAGACCAGATTAGGACAATAGTGTCTACAACTCACAAACCGCTTTCCCTTTATCAAGCTTCGTTACTGTGACCTACTTAAACAAGTCATCTGTTTTTTGCAGGCCAATACTTTGATCACATGATCACCGACTCTTGTATGCAAAACCTTTCATGAATGTTTAACAAATTCAAAAAGTATTAAAATTCAAATATAATTAAGATGTAAAACAATAAGAATCAAAAGAATATTTCACAGAAAGCACACATTTCTCAATAAATTAAATATGTTGAATAAAAAAAACAAAAGTGGCCAAGAAAGTATGGCAAGTTTTGTTGTGAATTAAGTAATTCAGCTTATTACTACTCTTCCTTACAGCCAAAAGAATTCCAGCACTAAATAATAAAAAGCATAAAATTCTAACAATATATTCCAAAAGGAAAATCTAACTATTGCAAAACCAAAGTAGAAACTTTGTCTACACTCCCAACAAAAATAAACAGCACTTTATTACCTTTGCTAGCACCACACAGTAAAACAATGGGTCAGTTGCTCTTGATAAAAATATACATTGGTATGCAAGGGTAGTAAGCAAGGGGTGATGTGTAGTTTATTTTGTACACGAATATTGCATTTAGGGCATATATTTCTTTAATGGAATGCTGTCCTTCATTACGAATTTGACTACATGATGTTAATGAAGTAAATGAACCATTGTTTTACTTTTCTTTGGCTTATAGAAGAAAAGCTTTTGCTTTGTTTTGCAAAGGGCACTTTTAGTTGTGTAATTCTCTAAAGTATGTTGCTGGGAAGTTACCCCCCTTTTACATGGGCTACAGAGATGCTTTAAGACTTCCTGGTCCCATCATACCAGACTAAGGGAGTGTGATAATGCAGCAGTCATACATCTCAAAATGTCCCGATTTTTGCCTCAAAATCTTGGTCGATTCCTCACTATTGTTTTTTCAGCAAATCACTGGGATGATCTGAGGAATGAAATCACTAAATAATGACATACATTTTTAGTGCCAGACTTTGTATCCTTTAGAAAATTATTATTATTTTTTTTTTTAACACAAACCCTGTTATTCTAGCTACTTTCCAAGTTTTTAAGAATATTTAAAATATTTTGGGTCTTTATTCCCCCATTATGTCAGGCTTTGTACAGACTTCTTGGGCTAAGAGGTTGAGAGGTATGTGCAGACTTTTTATAGTTTGGTAATTATGCAGTTTTGGGCCAGTATTTATGGTAGTGGGATTTACTGAAATGCTCATAAAAACACTAATGTGTTGAATATGGAGCTACCTCATACTATCTCTGTTGACCACGTGGTGGCGGCAAAGTTAAGAAAAAGTAAAACTTATTTTTCTTAAACTTAGACAAAAAAAGTTTTTACTGTGGTTTTACAAATAAGCACAGTTTCTTCAGTTAATTCTAACAACATATCCCAAAAGGAGAACGCGTGTGTTCTTTAATGGTTTAGTGCAGGAATACTTTTGGCTCTCCTACTTAGGAGGAGAACTAATACTGCTGACTTAAGTATGGGGAGTTTTGTTATGGATTTCTTAGCCACCGTGTTCCTATGTAACTGCCTAGAACTTATTTTGCCACCAGTTCGAACGCCGTTTTTGCCAGTTGGTCTGAACGCTTTGTTACTGTACGGAATACTTAGCAACACCAGATAAGTGCCCTGTTGGTGTTATTTTTCATATTTTTTTTTACCGAGAGTTCATGTCATCCAAGACAGGAAAATGTCAGTGTGGGTGGCGGACTCTCCATAATGATCATCATAAATGGTGTCAGAAGTAGTCAGTCTCCTAGCCATTAATCTTGAAATCAATGGCTCAGACAGTTGGCCCAGGGTACCATGTCAAAATCCTTTAACCTCAAGCCACTCTTGCTATGTAAGGTGACCAAAAAGTCTCGGCCAGATTCTTTAACTGTCGAGCCGACATCGGACAACCCTGTAAAATTAAGTAAAAGTTCTGTAGGGCATTCGGTGTTTACATCAGATTCCTCTGCTGCAACCCTGTCAGAGGCAGGCATGGATCAGTCTTTCGCACGTCCTCTGAAGCTTTGCATCTGCTACGAAAGTTGAAGGGGAACTGCCGTCGATCTCTCATAGGGTCCTAGGAGGTGTTTCACAGATATTGATTAAAGGGAAGAAGTTCTGGTTCTCTTCTCAAATCCTGCCAAGGGTCGGAACCTCTGCTATGTGTTAGGACTGATGTCCCTTCTAAGAAAAGGCAATATGAAACATGATTTGTTCTGTCCTATGGAGCCTCAAAGGGAATGGCAAAAGTTTACTCAGGGCTTGTTGTCGCTTAATGGCCCTGAAGTCTTCTCAAGGGGTACCTGCTCTTCCTTGGACCTCTACCCCTTCTAAATGGTTTAGCAAACCAGATTCCTCAGATGAGGATTCCCTGTCTGGTGTGGGGTCTTTGTCCTATGCTTCACAACTGTCTTCGCCTTGGGTTTACGGTTCTGATGAGTCTGTTAATCCAGACTCTCCTTTCGAGGAATTGTCCTTTGGGGGCACAATTGCTAGGATGACTGAATTCTTCAAGTGGGATTCTTATCAAATGTCCAATATTCAGAGAAGATATTAAGAGTTGCTTCAGGTGGACACTCCTCAAACAAAATTGGCACTTCCGTGTGTTGGCTCCCCTGTTGGATACTTTTATTGCTCCTTCAAAGTCTCCTGCTCCTAAGAAATTTGACAGAGAATCCTCAGGAACCTTACAGAACCTATTTTTATTTAAATGTCTTTATGCTGATCCTGCTGTGGTGGCAGTCTCTTCTGACAAGCCTACTAACCTTTTGCTCTCTTTTTTTGTCTTCTGATAAGGACAGCTGGGCATTGGTGAGGATTGGCAAGAAAGTCTGCATTGCTTCTACTTTGGCATTTAGGGCTATAAGTTATCAGGCCCAAATGGCAAGGTAAGCTCTAGCCTTGGTTGGTCAGGCTTGTTGGGTTATCTCTGCCCTCCTAGAGTCTGATGGCAAAATTTCTGCCTTACCTTTTTAGGTTTTGCTTTCCAAGTGGCTTGCCACTCTATTAAGTGTAGCTATGATGCTGCTGATGCTTCTTGTTAGACTGCGGCTTTTGGGGCAGTCATGATGCCATTATTCTTGGTTTTGTCTCCAGTCTCAAAAATAGCAAAAAGGCTAGCTAGTATTGACCAGATTAAATTGTTTAACTAAATGCAATAACAAAATTTTAATAGGTAGGTAAATAAGATATGCAATGAAGCATTTCCATTAGCTCCCATGGGGTTTACTAAAAGGCACTCATTTCATAAAGTTTAAAAAATCATTGGTTGATCAACTATGGATCGTTTAAAATACATATCAAATTCCCCTCAGGAGTAAAACTGAAATTATTGTAGCCCACAATACATTAAATACAGTGGATATAAAAAAAGTGTACACACTCCTGTTAAAATGCCATGTTTCTGCAATATAAAAAAATGAGACCACAATAAATCATTACAAAACTCTTCCCACGTTTAATGTGACTTATAACATGTACACTTTAATTGAAAAACAAATTTGTTAGGGGAAAAAATATAAAAAAATAAAAAAACGTACAATACGCTGGTTGCACAAGTGTGCACACCCTTAAAAAGTAATACTTTGTTGAAGTACCTTTTGGATTTAATTACAACATTCAGTCTTCTTGGGTAGGAGTCTATCAGAATGGCACATCTTCACTTGGCAATATTTGCCCACTCTTCCTTGCAAAAGTGCTCCATATGTGTCAGATTGCAAGGCCATTTCTTGTGCACATCCCTCTTCAGGTCACCCCACAGATGGATGTATGCTTGGGGTCATTGTCGTGTCGAAAGGTGAAATTAATCTTCAGTTTTCTAGCAGATGGCTGAAGGTTTTGGGCCAAAAGTGACTGGTATTTGGAACTGTTCATAATTCCCGCCACCTTGACTAAAGCCCCAGTTCCAGTTGAAGAAAAGCAACCCCAAAACATAATAAATGCCACCACCATGCTTCACCGTGAGGATGTTCTTTTAGTGATGCAAAGTGTTGTTTTTGCGCCAAATGTACCTTTTGGAATTGTGGCCAAGAAGTTCAACCTTGATCTCAGACCATAACACATTTTCCCACATGCTTTTGTGAGACTTATGTATGGTTTTGCAAATTTTAACCAGGCCTGGATGTTTGTGTGTGTAAGAAAAAGAATCCATCTTGCGATACTACCCCATAGCCCAGACATATGGAGGAGACTGTACCAGTACTTGCCAGAAATTCCTGCAGCTCCTTTAGTGGTGCTATAGGTCTCTTGACAATCTCCCTGACCAGTTTTAGTCTAGTCTTTCCATCAATTTTGGAGGGATGTCCAGTTCTTTGCAACAGATTTATAAACGGGCACACTAGTTGGGCTGATCAATCAACGTGCTTATTTTTGATTATTAATGATCAGTCACTGTACAAATATCATACAATGACTAGCCATTACCATTCAAAAAAGTGTATACTGACTGGTCAACCCAATCAGCATGCCAGTTGTAAAATCAAGCATATACAAACTGCAAAGTCCTTCCCATAAATCATTCAGCTGCCAGACTTTTTTTTTTATTTTAATGGCTATCACAGCTAAGCACTAGTTTGAATGGAAGATGCAAACTTCATGCTCATAAAATTTGTTTTATTCCGACAAATCACCGAGGAACAATGTCACTAAATAATGAGAGGCATTTCAGTTTTAGACTTACTCATTCAGACAATGCACACATATTCACATCTTTTCAAAGAAGAGAGAGATCGGTCTGAGACAACTGATTTTCCTTG
>NC_056728.1:564483751-564491251 GCF_019279795.1 Protopterus annectens | reverse complement strand
ACGCAGCTGTATTCAACTGAGAACAAGATGTAAGAGATAACACAAAACAACCATTCCAAGATAACCAATGTTGATGCGTCTTTCGGCTTTTCCCAGTTAGGGGTCGCCACAGCGGAACTCCGGTCCGCTAATGATTGGCAGTTGATTTTTACGTGCCGAGTTGCCAGCCCTGACGCACAACCTTCAATGAAGGTACGCCCATTTACGCATGCCTCCACGCAGAAGACACTCTAGCTGAGAATCGAACCGGACAGTATCTTACGGTGAGGCGACAACGCTACCGCAGCACCACCACTGCAGATCAAGATAACCAATAATAAGAAGGAATAAAAATTCCATAATGTGACCTTAATAAGTAGAAGCCAAAATATCCAGTTATCTGCACAATGTAGGTCATAAGTAATAAAAATGCAAAACAAGCAATAAATGGTACTTTTTCGTTAAACCCCTACCAATTCATCATGCAGCAGACTTCAATTAGCTACTTCATGCCAGGGGGAAGTAATAGGCACCCTTTTATTGGTAGCGTAGCTGAAGCCCGACGTGTCCGCCATGCTCATTAGTCAGCAATCTGTCAGTGTGAATATTGTAGTAAGTGTACCTTACCTTGTCAATGGCTCCTCCTGCCAGCGATCTTGTATTACCAGATTGCTAGACAGAGCCCATTCAAAGGAAAAGCATTGCAAGCTGAAAGGGTTATTTACCGGCAAAAAAGTACTGCACAATATTTAGAAGATGTAGCCGATAAGTTATTCATGACTTTACAATCCCTTACTGGATATCCATTACTGGATATAAACTCTTCAGAAACTTTAAATTTACATTGTTGGAGCATTCCTGTGTCCTGAAAGAGTGCTCTTCAAACTATTTGGGGATATACAGAGCTGAGTATATTTTTCTGGCACGTCAGAGTTGTGTACTGGTAATTGTGCACGGTTATTTTTGCTTCACTGTATAGTTTTTCAGATCTCTGCTAAAGGTGTTGGTTCCCATACCCACCCTCCCTATTCCTGTGTTTAAATTTGGAGGTTTTTGCAGTTGCCCACCCCCACTGTAGATTTGATCTGGGACACTCCCCCCAGTCCCATATATTTACCTCATTGACTCCTTCTGCATTGTTTTTTAGTAATTTTTAATTTAAATTGCATTTTTTTTAACTGTTTGGTCGAACATTGCTACATACTCAAGTGTGCTAGCTTGCACTGCACTTGAATTATTTTGACTGCTGTTTTAGCTACGTGTGTGTGTGTGTGTATATATATATATATATATATATATATATATATATATATATATATATATATATATATATACACACACACACACATCTATAAAAACCTTTCCTGTAACTAGTGTAGTCCAGATTCAGATTTGCTGTATCCAGAACTGTATGTAAGCTTCTGAGCTCTCCCCAAGCCTTCTGTGTTGGAGGGAAGCCTTCTAGCTTATCAGTGGGAGTGGTAAGCACTAGGTAACCTATCTACCACATAAGAAGTGGTTCTGGCCCAGAAATTGTAGTTACTGTCCGTTTGGGCAATTTTTACATCTCTCAACTTTCTGATTTAAAAGCCCACATTTGCACTTGTTTCCCCCCTTTCCTGTAACTAGTTTAGTCCAGATACAGATTCTTACTTTTAGCACTTGAATTTGCTTATTCATGATCAGCACTTGTTCAGAACTTGTAAGCACTAAATAACCTACCAATTACTACAGCACTCCACTCAAACTTCCTCATTACCTAGAGGAACACAGTTTTGGTACTTACTTTCCTCACTTGCTTAGAGAAAAACAGCTCTTGTGCTCACTTTCCCCACTTATCTAGAGGAAAATAGTTTTTTATTCAGGCATGTCCAAGGGTCAGCTCCCAGTGTTCTCTCCTGTCGATCTGATGAATCTGGGCATCTTGGGCAATGTAGAAATTGCCTCATGTACACAGACAACCCTCTCCTCCTACCACCCAACACCACAACCTGTGACAGATGCACTTATCAAGCCAAACTGGAGGTAAAGCTCTCTCCAATCAAGACTGAACTCGACAGTCAAGAGGAAAAGGTAAACAATTGCACCACACACATCCCATAGTCTCACTAAATCTACACCACCAAAATCCACACATAGAAACACAAAAACATTCGCGGAGGCTCTCAATAATAATCTGCTCAAGCAACAGAGACCTCCAAAGCAGAAATGCAAGCAACCTCCACCCCCCCCAACACAACCCAAATGACACACAGCCCGCAGACTCAGTGTGCCACTCTACCACAACTAATAAGGCAAAACAACGTACCCAACACACTAGTGATAGGCGAGACTATAGTCAGGCACACTGATGTCCCACTCACCAGGCTAAACAAGGAGAAGGTTACTGATAGCTGCCTGTCAGGTGCCAGGATCCGCCACATAACCCACGCACTCAGGTCACTCCACAACAAGTACAAATATGACTCTGTCATTGTCCACGTTGGTGTGAACGACCTGAGACTTACCTCCCTGGACTACATGAAGACAGACATGGAAAAGCTCTCCGATCTTGTAGCCCTAGCCCTGAGTAGCATTCTGCCATCACCCAGAATGATGTCGCAGTACAAAGACAAAATGATCGACTTCAACAATTGGCTAAGCTTCTGGTGCCATTCTAAAGAGATCCAGCCTGGGATGACATGGTCGACAGACCAGGATGCTTTGCCAGAGATGGCCTGCACCTGTCACCCCTGGGATTCCAGATACTGGCTAAGGTTCTTGCCACCCCTATACTGCCTTTTTTTCGGCACGGTTCAAACGATAAATTCACCACCATAACAGGAACAGGCAAGCAAAAACTGAGGGTGATGCTACTCAATGCTAGAAGTCTAAATCTCAAAATGCACTCACTCAAGGCACTCCTTAAAATGGAGAACATAGATATCTGTGCAGTGACTGAGACCTGGTTCAAGGCTCCAGAAAGCACCCCTGCACTACCAAGCTACTACTCATACCACACTTTTTGGCCATGTAACCTGGACCGGAACACCAAAGGCGGATGTGTCCCCATATTCATTAAGGATATCCACACCTCCAGGCTAGTTGCTCAGCATAATGCAGCCAAGATTATCCAAGTGCAACTAACAGTGGGCAAAACTGCAATCCAAATTGTAGCTTGCTACAGATCCCCCACCATGCCCCAGGATTCGCACTCCTCTTTTCTTGATGTACTGGAAAATATTAGTTTTCAACCAAACACCCTAATTATAGGCGATTTCAACTATCCCACCATTAACTGTGAAAACAACTCATGTACCAGCTCCTTCACTCAACATTTTCTGGAATTAATAAACTCCAATTCCCTGGATCAACTTATCCACACCCCCACCAGGGGCAATATCCTAGATCTAGTCATTACCACTATGAGTGACCGGTGTTCCACAACTAAAGTCAACGTTTCACTGGTCAGATTCGACCATAAGCTAATTACCCTAGATATCCACATCCTGCCTCCACCCCCCCCCCCATTAAGGAAACCATGGTAAAACATTTCTCCAAAGCCAACTTCATGCTTCTTAAGACAGAAGTGGTGAACTTCATGACACCCATGCAGATGGACAATACAGTTACGACTACTGAATCCTACACAATTGCACTTTATAAGCACTTAAATGAGTGCATGGATCGTGCTATCCCAAACAGAACCAAGATGCTAACCTCCAAAAAAAGGAAGCCAATCTGGTGGTCCCCTGCCATAAACAAACTGTACAACAGAAGGAAGAAACTCTTGCAAAAGACAGTAAATTCCCACGAGTGGAGGAGGTCCCTGGTCAGCCTCAGTAAGAAGCTGCGATCCCTGATAAAATCCTCCAAAGCTAGTTATGAAAACTAAATCGCCACTGATTCTAAAGACAACCACAAAGCATTCTATAGCTATGTCAAGAATCTCAATGCCAACACTCAGATCTGCTCTGAGTTACAGCACTAAATATACAGACCCAACTGATATTGCCAACATCCTGGCAGATAGGTTCAGTGCTAACTTTGCCCTCTCACCCCTAAAGAGCTCATCTCTATACCGGAAGAATGCAAAGTTCCTGTAATCATGGCTGCACAGGTAAAAACCACACTCTCCAAAGCCAAGAACACAGCATCCATGGGACCAGACAACATCCCAGGCTGCGTTCTACACGAACTACAGAACGAACTGGCACCCCACCTAAGTACCATGTTCAATCATAGCCTCACATCAGGCTTTGTGCCTGCTGAATGGCGTACAGCAACAGTTATCCCACTCCACAAGGGGGGAGCCACCAAGGGAACTACCGTTCCCATTAGCCTGACGAGCCTGGTCTGAAAGGCCATGGAACGTATCATCATGGAACTTATAAACAAAGACATTGGTAATCTCCAAACTCTGGATCCCACCCAGTTCGGGTTTCTATAAGGCAGATCATGTCTCCTAAACCTGATAGACTTCTTTGAAACAGTCACCAAAGCCGTAGACAAGGGTAAGGTGGTTCACACAGCCTATCTAGATCTTGCCAAGGCTTTCAACACCATCCCCCACTCTGGAATTATAGAAAAACTCACTAAACTACTAGGTATAAATCCCTATGTCACAAGACGGGTTGCCAACTGGCTCACTGACAGAACCCACACTGTGAAAGTAGCAGACTCCAAATCCGACTTCAGACCAGTGACAAGTAGAGTACCACAGGGTTCAGTCCTGGGTCCTCTCCTGTTTGGTATCTACTTCTCTGAAATACAGGCTAACACAGAAGGTCTTTGGCCAACGAAGTTCGCAGATGACTGCAAACTAGAAGCCATAATCGAAACTCCTAATGATGTGGACATCCTACTAAAGGGCCTCACTGAGACATGCCTGGTGTCAAAGCCACGGCCTCAAGCTCAATGCCAAAAAGTGCATGGTCATCCCCTTTGATAAAAACTCTGTACCCATGAACTACAACATAGGCGGTAGTATACTTAACACCGAAAGTGTGATGAGAGACCTTGGGACCCAGGTGGACAGTAATCTCTCCTTTGATAATCACATCGCCACAGTACTCAGGAAATCCTTCTATGTGGCACACCTCATCACAAAACGTTTCTCATCCAGAAAAAAAAAGTCATTGTTCCCCTTTACTCATCACTCATTAGACCCATTATAGAGTAAAACGCCCCTTTTGGTATGTATCTCACAAGACATCTACAACAACTGGAAAGGCCGCAGAAATACCTCACAAAGAGGCTTACCGGCCTCAAACAGATGCCATACTCAGACAGTCTCAAAAAACTTCAGCTTTACTCCGTCGTATATCGCCTACTCAGAAATGATCTCTGCCTAACATACAAAGCTATGTCAAACCCAGAGCTGTTGGACATGCTGCACTTAAAGAAATCCAAACCCCTCAGAGCTACACGCTCTAGGGACCTAAACCTTGTCACCACAATAAACAGAACATGCCGGAGGGATAGATTCCTGTCCCAGACACTTTCCATACTCTGGAATAAACTACCTATCTATATCAAACAAAGCTCCTCATTAGCACTCAAGAAAAATCTTGATGATTGGATGGGAAATAGGAAATTCACCCCGGGGATCACCTCTGTGGCTCTGCTGGACAGTGGCACAGGAAAATAATTTTCTTGGGTGGCAAAAGCCAGGATACCTTTTTGGCTGGGCTTGTATAGGCCCCAGGGCCGATATCCTAGTACCTACCTATGAATACTTAAAAATGCAACAGCGTGAGGTGCAGCTTCAGTTCACAGCAGTGCAAAGTGGTAGGGCTTTAATGGAAAAGTACCCAATAAACAAACAAATGTAAAGACTTTCTTTTTCTGCCCACAGGGGGATGAGGCGATGACATGTTAAACACATAATGTGACTATGCAAACAGGATTTTGTTTACTGATGCTCTGGATGAGCTGTTAACGGCAATGTTGGTGACATTTTTGCGAATTATTCAGCAAAAGCAACAAATTTAAAATATTGATTAAAACAAAATACTAACTTTGAAGGCCACCATTATGCTTTCCTTGTGATAAAAACTGAATGATATGCGGAAAAGGAAACAAGGGGTAGTGCAAGGAAAGTGAAGAATATAAAACAATAATGCCTCTAACTTAGTTGTGATTATAACCAAAGGCAGATTTGTCAAAACTTTTTCTTCCCTTGAACTGGCAAGTATCACATTTGAAAGGAACGTTTAAAGGAAATTCCAGAATTCTTTCTTCCTCCTGTCACAACGCTACAATAAGATTATATAAATAAAACACAAACTTCTAAAATCACTACCAAAGATAATCTGCTTCTACAGGAAAATTTTTAGACAGCACCAGCAGCAACTACTCATTATGAAACCGTAGAAGAGAGAGTGCAAAGCCATTAAATTTAGACATAACTGAAAAGAAAAGAAAAAAACAATTCTAAGAAAGACAAAAAATAATGCTGACAGCAATAAGGGGCTGTTAAGTGGGACACAAGATGCCATGTTGGAAAGAGACACAAGCACCTCTACTCAGGATGATGAACCCTAGCTTGGGTTTATGCTTCGATGGAGAAAGTCGATTTTTTTTTCATTAGCAGGAGATGTTAAAATTTTTTAAGTTTACAGTTAATAATACTTCCAGATTACCAAGTGTTTGCAGAAACAATTGCTTAAATATATTTTTGCAACAAAACAATGAAAAATAACTTAAGGAGTTTATAAGCACTCACAGATTGCTTTTATTAGAAGCACATTAAATGTAGGTCTAATCTGTAGTTTACTGGAATCCCTGAATTACTGGATGATAAAAAAAACATCTTCTGAAATAGTATTAGGAAGGGATGCGAACTGGTAGGTAACAGCAAGACTGCACCATCAAAAGAATATCTTCTCCACCGCCTTCATGTTGAGAGACCACAAGTGAGGCATCAGAAGAGACCTGCTCAACTTGTCTGCAATCATGTTGGTTTTCCCCAGAATATGTGTTTCAATCAGAAATCAGTCAGATGAGATTGCCCATTGCCACACTCAATGCTTCTCAACACAAGGGATAAGTTTGGTTTCATCCTTGTTTGTTAATTTAACAAACCAGTGACATATTGTCTGTTTGAACTGCAATAGTCCGGTTGGGGAGAGTGACTTGGAAGGCCTGCAATGCTAGAGGGACAGATGTCATTTCCAGGACACTGATATGCATGTTGGCCTCTTGAGAGGACCATGTGCCTTGGACTGCCTTTCCCTGGAAATGCCCTCCACCCACTCTGGGAAGAGTCCATGGTCACTATGGCCTTGGGTTAGGGGAGAACAAACAGTTGGTCTTGTACTTGACTGGAGTATATCCACCCTAAGAGATTCGTTCTGCAAGCCAGAGTTATTTACCTGACTGGATGGGGGATGGTAAAGAATGGACGAGTGAGTTGCCCATGTCCACTGATGTATAGTACCTTGACAATGGTTCTAGGATGATTGCTGCTAACACTGATCCCAAAGCTTGAAGGATTAATTGAGCTGAAAAAAAAAAAAAAAAAAAAAAAAAAATTTTTTG
>NC_056728.1:564396251-564478751 GCF_019279795.1 Protopterus annectens | reverse complement strand
AAGGTAGCAGGCTCAGACAAGGTCACAAAAGATGTGATAAAAGATGCTGGGTGGGATAGGGGGAAAAATGGCTCCTGTGGGTACTCATAACAGTGTGAAAAGAAAGGTGTATCCCAGATGTCTAAACACTATCTGTAATGTCCAGATAATACCCCCCAGACTGCCAACAATAATGTAACATCCCTTACAATCCTGGGTCAGTAACTAAGGAGCCTCAATCCTCACTACTGACTCCAATGTGAGGCTCTCACTTAAACAATGTTCCCCCTAAGAGGACGACAGCAGCACACTCTAACCTGGGACTAAACTGTATCCTTCTGTCCACCCCTAACGTAACTCCTTATTACACACTTCAGGAACAATATGACCCAGTTTAAGACCTCTAATACACTCACACTTAAATTAAATCTCACACATCCAAACACTTCTGGAAAAGCCTGACAGATTTCCAGCTGTGTCCCTTACCTAAATACTACTATAACATGCTACCACCAACCAGCCAGCATGCCCTTTTAAAGGAGTGTCCAATTATGAAAATTAGGTACTGAAACAAATGACAGCAGATGACCTAAAGCAGCCAGGCTTTCAGAGTGGCCCCAGAAGTTAACAAAGCAGGTCTAAGCACTCTCAAATTACCAACGAAAACACTGACTGACCAGCCACAACGCAAGTTAAAATGTAATGATCAAAATGATAAAAATATAAAACATTAATTTCCAATAAACCAACAGAAAGTACAGTTGTGTACTCTTACCATAAATGTAGATGGTAGATGTTAGAGTATGTTCACTGTTACAGTCATTACTGTAGGGTTCTTCCTGCTGGCAGCAGCCCACGATTGACCAGAGTCCCAAAGTCGGGTCCGACATCGGCTGAAGTCGCTCCTGCCCTGACGTCAGTGCGCCAGGGGTATAAAGACCTCAGCTGACGCCATTTTCCCCAGTTTTTCTTGCCCCAGATGTCAGGTGCCCAAAAATAAAGGCCAAAAACTTAAATCAAAAAGAATAAGCAAACACAAACCAGAACATTTCCAAATATCACCAACAAAAATACCTCAGAGAAAAAAGAAATGTCAAGGAGACACAGACAGCACTCAATGAACAACAAAAGAGGGGACAGGAGGGAGGGTAACCCAGACTGTAACAGTGAACATACTCGAACATCTACATTTATGGTAAGAGTACACAACTGTACTATGTTCTTCATGGTTCACTGTTCGTCATTACTGTAGGGTTGAATCCAAAAGCTAAGAAAGGGTGGATGGAGAAGGAACAGAAGGGGCGGCCACAAAACCCTGCAGGACTGCAGAGGCAAAGCCTGCCCTAGATTTAGAATAGAGGGAGAGATTGTAGTGTTTAGAAAAAGTATGCACAGAACTCCAAGTTGCAGCTTCTAAGATCTCCTTGGTAGGAACTCCACTGAGAAAAGCTGCCGAAGTGGCAGTAGCTCTGGTAGAATGTGTTCTGACTAACAGGAACAGGTTTACCATGATGAGAGTAACAGAACTTGATGCAGTGGGCAATCCACTTAGAAAGAGTCTGCTTAGTGATTGCTCTCCCCTGTGAGGTAGAAGCATAAGCCACAAACAATTGGCCCGATTTCCTGAAAATCTTGGTCCTGTCCAGGTAAAAACGAAGCTGCCTGTGTACATCTAAAGAATGCAAAATACTTTCCTCTTCACTTTGATGATTGGGATAAAAGGTAGGCAAATGAATAGTCTGATTCAAGGCTACTTTCGAAACCACCTTAGGCATAAAGGTGGGATTAGTCCTCAGGAACACCCTGTCCGGATGAAAAATAATAAAGGGTTCCACAGCCATGAGAGTTGCAATTCCGAAACTCTTCTGGCAGAGGTAACGGCTTAACAGAATGCAGGATGCCATGAAACCCAGAATTTTTCTTGCAGACAGCAGACTCATTAAAGCCAGATTTTTGAAATAAGAAGAAAGTTGCACTTTGTCTGGTGTCAAATAAGCCATCTGGGTTGTAGAGCTCAGAAGCGCACCCAGGAAAGTAATTTGCTGCGTGGGCACCAGGTTTGATTTCTTTAGGTTCACCGTGAACCCTAGGCACAAGAGAAGATGCTGCACAAATGCTAGATACTGAAGTAAAGTCTCCTTGTCGTCCGCTTGAATGAGACAATCGCCCAGATAAGGGTATACTTGAATTCCCTTCTGTCTGCAAAACACCATTACTGGTGCCAGGCACTTTGTAAAGACCCTGGGCGCAGTAGATAAGCCAAAGGGCAGCACAGAGAACTGGTAATGCCTCGAGCCCGCTTTGAATCTCAGGTACCTTCTGCACTCTTGCCGTATGGGAATATGCAGGTAAGCCTCCTTCAAGTCCAAAGTCACCATCCAAGCGTTCTTGCTCAGCATAGGCAGCTGCTGCTGCAGAGTGAGCATCTTGAATTTTGGAATTTCTAGGAAGGTGTTCAATACGGAAAGGTCCAGGATTGGTCTCCATGCGTTTCCTTCCTGGGAACCAGGAAAAGTCTTGAATAAAACCCTTGCCCCATTTCTGAATCTGGTACCAAACCTATGGCCCTCATATCTATGAGAGACCGAACTTGCCGTTGTGCCTCTGCCCATTGATGCTTTGGCAGATCTGGCCATCCGTTTGATTTTGGCAAGGTATGAAAATGAAACCCATAACCCCTTGAAACTATGTCCAGAACCCATTTGTCTTGGGTTATGCGGCTCCAGTTGTGATAAAAAAAGAGAGATTTTTCCTCCCAAAGGCGCATCCAGGAAGGGAGCCCCTGGAGCTAGTAAGGGAGAGTCATAATGACTGTTTCCTGTAAGGTTGTGACCTATCTTCCCTTCCCCTGGGAGAGGGGGCACTCCACTGCTTATTTCTGAAAGGGGGCTGTGCCTGACCCTACCTCTGGAATGCCTGTATCTGCCCCTCTGAGGTCTGTCCAAGCTGGGAAAGGACCAAGGTTTAGCTGGCCAATTCCTGCTAAATCTAGGGGGTTGTACCTGTAGAAAATCTTTAACCGTCTGCATAGATTTGTCTTTGTCTTCCACTTTCTTCAATACTTCCTCAGCTTTGGCCCCAAACAAAACATTGTGTTGCAAAGGGGCATCTAAAAGCTTTGCTTTAACCTACTCCGGCAAACTTTACTCCTTTAACCAAGCATGCCTTCTAATAACTGCACCAGTTGCTACAGCCCTGCAAGAAGCCTCCAAAGAATCAAAACCACAGTGCAGGGTATGTTTACCCACCTGCTCAGTAGCATGCAATAAATCCTGTAATTCCTTATTGTCTGCACCACCAGAAACAGCAGACATCTTTTGCTTTAACACAGACAAAAGGTACTGCTGATATTTTAACATATGAAATTGACAATTCAAAGCTCTAATAGACAATGTAGCATAAGTATAAACTTTTTTGCCCCATCTTTCCAAGGCTCTGGACTCTCTGTCAGAGGGAATAGGATTCTTAGCAGAGACCGCTTTAACACCCTTAGGGCCCTGAGAAATAGTTTCTGGATCAGCTGAAGGATTCTTAAAAAGATATTTTTGGGAATCTGGAACCTATAATACCTATCCGGTTTGACAGGAGCAGGAGGAAAAGAATCAGGAGAGAGAGATGCCTCTGTAAAAACATCATCCACAATGTCCAATACACGGGGAATAGCCAGGGGTTTATGCTGTGGAAGCAGAAGAAAATCCCTAAGCCTTTTCTTAGATTCAGAGTATTCCTGCCCTTCCCAGTGAAAATGCTCTCTTATGTCATGCAAGGTTTCCCCAAATGAATAATCCTCAGGAGGAGAGGCCGAAGGAAGGGATTCTTTAGCATCAGAATCCTCATAAGGAGGGAAGGAATAATCCTGCTCAGAAAAAGAAGCAGAAGAAATCGAAACTTGATCTGAGGAATCATAATCTGGCTCTAGCCTAGGTCTCTTGTCAGGAGGGGGATGAGAACCCCCGATCATAGTTACCAGGTCTTCAGCCATTCTAAGCATCTGTCTTTGAGGTCTAGGGCCCTGAACAAAAGGTGCCTGTGCATGCTGCTTTGTCTTTGTCGGAGCCTTAGTCTTTGCCTTTGTCCTTGACTGCAAAACTGGAGTCATCTGTACATGAAGCTGTGTAGGCCTAAAAACTCCCTCAGAAACCGGTGTCTGCACAGCGGCTCCAGACCCATCTGAGGGAGCAATATCCGGAGGTCCAATCCCTGAAAAGTCTGAAAGCCCCATCGGCTCCTCATGGGAGTCGGTACAGGCAACCGGTTCAAAAGTGGCGGACGACAGGGGCTGCGAAAGTGCCTCACTGACGACAGTTGAACCGGCAACTGGCTCTGGTTGAATAAAGTCGTCCACTTTTGACCTCGGAGGCCTGTCTTTATCCTTGCGCCTCTTATATACTGCAGTAGCCGGATAAGAATCCGACGGCATATTGTAATTAAATCCTTTTCCAAAATAATGGAAGGCAAAATCGTACCTACGCCTAATAGTGCGTTGATTAAACTTAGCACAAAACCTACAATTAGCTACGTCGTGGTCAAGACCTAAGCAAGGTATACAGTAAGAGTGAAAATCCTTATGAGGCATTTGCTTCTCACAAGAAACACAGTTATTAACTTTTTCTGACATCAGACTGGAGCAAGAAAAAGGTTTCCCCAACGGGGTACTTGGCTCAAAAGAAGAAGTCTTCAATTCAAAAGCCACCAAAAATAACAGGAGTGGGCCGACCTGCACTTGCGAACTGCTTTGCAATGGGCACCGCACGGCAAGAAAGACTGGGGAAAATGGTGTTGGCTGAGGTCTTTATACCCCCTGGCGCACTGACATCCGGGCAGGATCGACTTCAGCTGACGTCAGACCCAACTTTGGGAATCTGGCCGATCGAGGGCTGCTGCCAGCAGGAAGAACCCTACAGTAATGACTGTAACAGTGAACCACGAAGAACATCTCATTCACCAGGAAAATGAAATCAATACTGTAAGACAGAAATTCAACCTTTATAACTAATCAGTTGTTACCTACCCCTATCTAAAAATTATTACAACAGAGCAAAGGCAGGCTTACAGTTCTTGTAGAGGCCTTTTGGTATCCACTACACAGTAAAACTGAACCACCGACAACTGCAACTGGCTTTTAACTGGCAACACTGACTTCAACAGTCTTCACCAGGTTCTTTTACAGACTAGCTTAAACACAGTCACAACTGTTCCAGTTCTAATTTTCATTTCGTATTTTGAAAATCAACCAACAGGCATTTAATGAAGTTTCTTCCTGTCTTTCAGCATCTGACAGTAACACATAGCAACTGTCAACATTCCGATGACATCATCTGCAGATCAACTAACTCAGACGGCCTGCATTTAGAATCTTCTTCACAAATATACACAGTTAGAATGTAAAGGAACACTGTTCAAGTCTTTGAAGCATTCTGTACAATCAAATTATAAATCAACATGCAAGAACTCATTTACAATATCTTAGCTGGTTATGCTGGCATATAATACACAAGTTAATCTGAAATGGTGTAGAAAAACTTTAGCCAGACACGCTAGCACAAATGACAATGGCTACTTTCTTCACAGTATCACTTACCAAACTAATCTATACCCTTTAACTCAAATGTGAGGGAAGAACATCCCACTTCCTCTGATGTCACCTAATTACTACTGTATTAATCATTGACAGACTACACCCAACCCCCTGCCCACCACCACTGAACAGAAGAGGGAAAAGTATTCACCTGCACTAAGAGAGTGAGCATCATAAATCACATGGTGGAGAGTTGCTCATTAAAGTGAAGTGTATTGCACCTAGAAGAAATGGTTTCTAAAAATCCACCCAATTCTACCGGATGACCTATCCTTTCCGGTGAGGTCACCCCTAGCAGGCTTGCACTGTCATGTCAGTTACAGATATTTCAGGAATCAATGACAAAATAAACCACATTTACCATTAGCAATAATTTTATTTACCCCCTCATGCCTCTGTTTTATTAGACTACAATCAGCTTCCCCAAGCAGAACCATATATGGACACAGAGGCAGGTGCCTGGCCTAGTAATCACTCAGCTTCCCACTGTTAGAGTCCATTGATATGGATTACGGGGACAGTTATCCAAATGCTCCCTGTGAGAATATTTCTCCTTTATTCTTCAGTTTTACTCTCCCTTGCTTTTTTAATCTTCTTCTGCATTTAGTTTTGTTTGTGCAGACATTGACCCACGAAAATCGTTATTTCAAAGAGAATATTAAACAGTACAAAAAAAGGATTTGCATCCAAATGATGACAAAAAAAAAAAACATTGCGCACAAATCAGATGCAACTAAACTGCTGCAAAAGAAATGTTTAAAAACACATTGCTACATAAGTCTAAAAGCCAAGTGGGAAAGTATATATACTAAACTTCGGGAACACAGAAGTGCTCCAATAGATCTCTGGACATAGAGAGACCTTTTCAAAAGTAATCTTTAAAACAGACCCAAAGCAGAAACCCCTTACGGCTGAAAAAAAAATTATACATGCATGTATACAGACATATGCAGAAACACACACAAGTCTCAGACTGAGCAGCCCAAACAAATAGCCCTCTTTCCAGCAGCAGAAAAAAAAATAATAATAATCAGACCTACAACTAAGATAAACATAAAAGAAAAGTAAACGACTAACGTTCATTTATGAAAACAGTGACACAAATGTGTGCTACCTGTAGTTGTCCATCAACACCCTGTACAGACTTGGATAGACAGTAATGCTTAAAATAAAAATAGCTTGATTACAAACATATGAGCACTAGACAAAATCACCACATTACTATCAAAGTAAGAACCACTAAATAACACTGAACAAGTGACGTGCTAAGTGTATGACATAAGGTCATATAACAAACACAGATCACTGCCACTTTACTCTACTCAATAAAGATACCAACTACTCAATTTTAAAATATATTCACCTAAATTTATCCATCCTGTAGGCAACATTATAAACCAAAACACAACTGTGTTGTGTACTATATTCATATGCAAGTACATGTCGATATAAGCATACATTCCCCCTTTGCGATACAATAGTAAGATCCTTAATTGGACTACAGTATGCCAGCTATTAACACAATGCATCATAAGCAGTGATATACAAGATATGGGTACAAAACTCGTAAAATAATCTCACAAAAACGTACAACAAAGTATGAAGTTAAAACAAACTATTTAGTATTACTACTGCTGAATAAATTAAAATCAGTCAACACACCTGAAATGCTCTGCTATACATTTGTGGCAAATGTTTTTACTTTACTCTTTCATATTGTTTAAGACATTTAATCACCCGATTGCTGGCATATATTAGTGGTCTTCACAACATACATACATATACAGCTTTCAACGAGAGACACATCTCAACAGAATCAGGAACATATCCAGAAAACAATAAAAAAGAGGACACTTAAAATATTAGCACTATTAACTTGAAACATTGACAGAATAACTTGAAACATTGACAGAATAAAAGAATGTTAATTAATAAACGTATTCTGAACTAAAAGAAGTCTATAACTCTAATGACTACAAATTAAGTGCAATTCACCATCTTTTCTTAACACTCACCAGTTTTAGGAGAGAGGAGGGCCTAAAATTTGAGCGAAAGTCGGGGACAGTTTAAAGGTATGCAGTACACCAGTACAGTCCATATTCCATCTTTGCACGAAACAAGTTTAATCAACAAGTGACTGAACTTGTAGTAAAAACAAGTTTAATATTAACTACAATCTATCCCATCTACAGTTAGTCACTAAACTGAAAGCACTATACACGCATTAAAAACTACCACGTAACAAAAACGCTTAACTGAAAACAAATAGCAAAACTGTCAAGTGTATTACTGCGCGAGTTTCAAAAGTTTAAGACCTCTCAAAATCAAAACGTGCAAGCACTTATTATTACTTGATACTGAAAATGGAACACGTAAAGAGCTTTTCTAACCCTATTGCAGAATTCAGTTTCAATTGAGATTGCTGGCCAATACGCAGTGTGCACAACTTCATCCTTACCTTTTCATCTTACGGGCCTCCTCCCCTGACAGGTTTCACCTGAGCTACAGGTGCCGCATGCCACACTGATAACACTGGGCAGACGACAGAACACATAACGTTCTGTATTACTAACCCACCCCGACAGTACAACAACAAACCCCAGGTACTGACAGCGACACTCACCTTCTGCAATAACCCGCTTGATCCGCAGTTTCATATCCCCCATCTCCACCGTCTGGCCCACGAAGTCATTCTGATCCCGGCTTGCTGCCCCCAGTGATCCAGGACCTGACAAAAAATCCAATGCCGACTGAAAAAGCGACATGATAAATAACTTCTCAACCAGACTGTGTGAAAACGCAGGTGCACCACTGAAGCTTGTACAAAACAACAAAACCCGGTTCTTGAGTCATGCGAGGTAGCTGTACAGTTACTGAACCCCTATCACCAGCTTCCACTTCGTTTCCGCAACCGCTGACATCGTCATACGTCACCACTACGCAGTCAATGCTGGGACAGCAAAACCTAAATGCCAGAAAAATTGCTACAGAGAGGCGAGGTGTTTGGGAAATCTAATCTCGGACACGTAGTACAGGCAAGGAAGGATATGCAAATAGACTGAAAAGAAGAATGTAAATCAAATGCCCACTTCTTAGTCTTGCTCGTGAAAAAAATGTAATTCTGCATAAAAAATTTTATTAGCAAAAGTTGCTGTTCCTGTTTCATTTAATGTAGTTGTATTTTTTGAAAATATTTAGGTTCTGCTGTGCATTTCAGTGAGTTGTGTATCCAGGCATATACACTAATCCCTCCCTGTACACCTCCTGCTATTTGAAAAAGCTCATTTTCAACAAAAACGTACTCGGCTTTCTATTAGAACAGGAGTTTGTATTAGAACACTACCACAACAGATACGCGGTAGTAAGGACCGCTCAAACCCTGCATATTATGTTTATTGTTTCTGTACGTGTTAATAAACATAAGAAGACCTGTGTTCCCCCATATGAATAGTCAAACCATGGAGTTGTTCATCTTCATTCAAAATAGTTTACAATTTTCCTCAAAAGTAGTGCGATCTCGGAGTTGGTATATTTAATTGGGGGCGCACATGGGCCATACTACATAAAGTGATTAAATGCTCAGGATAAGTAAGTAGCGTTGGCACATCATCTGTTGCTGTGATACTGTGTCTTCCGTGATTCTGAAAAATAAGTGGGTTATCAGAGAAAGGCAAAATAGTATTCGGTAAAATCAGTGACACTTTCAGCAGGGGGACCGTTACCTCTGAATGACCACTGATTTTTCTAAAAAATGGATTAAAAAAGAAAAGAAAAACTCCTCCGCCAGAATGAATATTGACGAGAATGGCACAGTACGACCGCACAATGAGTATTAATGACACTGGCAAATTTGCATGGCTTGTTAAACTTGCTTGATTAACCTATGTCACACCTCATGCCATGTCAATCACGATTGCCACACCTATTCGTCATCCTGAATATTTATTGTGAATATGCACCGTGTTGTCCTACTGTGCTACTCTCAACAAATGGTCATTCTGGCGAGTTATTCTTGTTTTTAAGCCCTTTTTCTTAAAAAAATATTAGGACATTCAAAATTCATAGCTAGGCACAAAGTCAGAGCAAAGGTAAAGCAATGGTATTACGAAGTTGACGTTTTAAAAACTTTATTCATAAATATACACCCAAATAACAGATGGACTCATCTCATTAAACTCCTTAGTTTTAAAATGCAAGCAATGGAGCACACATCATTGATGCCCGGATATCCAAAGGCAGCACATCGAACGAAGTTGCCATAAAAGCTCACACCTTTCCAACCATAGTGGAATAGGGCCACCCCTAATGGATCCATTAACCTGCTCTATAACCCTGAAATCGAATGTGTGATCTGGATGGTTAGTTATGTGTTTTGCAAGTGCATTCTCCATTTTTTTATTTATTTATTTTTTTCAGTTGAAAAAAAATCTTTAATTTTAAACTTTACCAAATTCTTTGTTACATTTGTAGCAAGCAGCAGTTACAATTTATTTCACACATGAAGCTCTAAGCATTTCAGTTCTTACTACAGATTCCTTCTTTTTTTTTTCAAAACAGGTTTATTGTTTTAACATATAAGAGAAATATCATAACAATTTTATACAAGTAATTAAAAATAGGTATTATTATAATATTCAACAAAACAACTAAAGTATTTACAAAGACATCCACTACAATCAGATCAATTAATTAAACTAAAATACCATGCTATTGAAATTAAATTTTTTTAACAAATTTTGTAAATTATCCCATACAATATAATAAGATGTTTTTCTATTTGTTCTTGTCCTAATTGTGTTTATTTCCATATGGCACACTATATTCATAACATTTTTAAATTCATTGAACAAAGGAGGTGTATCTGAAATCCAATTTCTAGTTATTTTCCTAGCTACTGCTAGAATAGACCATAACAAGGGAAGCTTAACCTTTTTAACACTTTGAGGTACAGGTGTGTTGAATAATATAAGAGATTTAGAAATAATGAAATTATCTGTAAAAAGAGCCTGCAAAAATTCATTAATTGACTTCCAGTATTCTTTCAATTTTATACAGTCATAAAACATATGAGCCCAGTCAGCATTAATTTCTACATTACATCTCTTACATAAATTATCTTTATTATTTATTTTATTCATCATCAAAGGTGTATAAAAAGATCTATGTAAAAATTTCCATGTATAAAGTCTCCAGACAATGGAAGACGTAGTTCTATAAGCAGATTCCAATATATATTGTTTATCTTGTTGATTTGGTGGGTCCCCATTAATAGAAGTGAAATAATTCTAGTATGAATCTACACTGTAAAAAGTTTCTTGTCTGATAATTTTATGTATGTATGAAAGTTTACCTTTATCAGAAACTTTATGTTGTAAATTTAATATCAAGTAATCAATCAGTGTTGGAATAGATTCTTTAACTGTTATAGACATTAGATCTATTTTATTAATGAGATGTTGTCTAAAGGTCTGAACCTCTAACCAACAAGTTTCTCTTAGATCAAATTCTTGTTTTAAGAAATCTAGATTTTTAACTTTATTATCAGATATCAACTGATACCAGTACTTTAGATCATTATCTATAGTTAAATGAGTTCCTTCAGAAGTAGATGACAAAAGCATACCCTGAGTATACATTATAGGGAATACAATAAAATTCCATTCTATACTTAGGGTGCATGAATATAAAGTTACGATAACTAATAATAATATTTAATGGGTAACAAACCATATGTTTAGGTGTAATAGGTGAAGTACAAAATTCCTTTAGTAACCATAACATGGAGTTATTTACAATCATATTTTTATGTGTTAAGGAGATTTTCATGAAGTGCATACTAATTAGCTCCCAATAATATTTCCATTTTGTGACATATGACTGATCTATTAATAAAGTAATAACTTTTACAATAGAAGAGATAGTATATAAATTAAAGTCTGGAAAAGAAATACCCCTTGAGACCAGCTATTAGTATGTTTCTTTAATGCAATCCTAGGTCTATTAGGTGCCCATAAGAAATTTAACATTAGTGTGTTCAGTTTCTTGATAATTATTTTTGTAGGTGGAAGTATTATTGATTGTATTAAGTATAAAATCTTGGGGAATATTATCATTTTAATAATTGTAAGTCTCTCCTCCATAGTAAAGAACATATTATTCCAGGCATTAAAAAGATTTTGTATATTAAGAAAACAGGTATTATAATTATTATATATAATAGATTTAATATCTTTAGATAGTATTATACCTAAATAAGTTATCTGACCTGAATTGGGTACATATTTAGTAAAATCACTAATGAGAATATTTTTTCGTGTATATATAGGTAATATTTTAGTTTTTTCTTCATTGAATATTACATTTTTTTATTTTTGATGGCATAAATATGTTCATAGAGCCTGTCCTTGAGTCTTCTATCCGTCCTAACTTCGAGATGCCTTTAGATATCTGGGTATCAATGATGTGTGTCCATTGCCTGCATTTTAAAACTAAGGAGTTTAATGAGATGAGTCCTTCTGTTATTTGGGTGTATATTTATCTATAAACTTTTTATGTGTTTCCATTGACCTATCACAGGGCTTACAGATTTTTTAAAAACACTCATATAAATGTGTGTAACACTATATTTATTTATTATTTTGATGGAGCATGTTTTTAATTATTATATCTTTTAGGACATATATATGTTTATAATAGATTTTAGGCTTGGTTTTAGTGAAATTCCTGCTAATACTTCACCATTCATACCAGTTTTTAAGTGGATTTTCAAACAGAACTTTTTGTGTTTACTCATGGGTTAATATAGCAATAACCCACGTCTGGGTGTGGGTAATGCTGGATTTACCCACGGTTGGTGTGGTTAGGTCACGAGGGCGAAGCAGAGTGGCCAAACAAAGACAACCGTGGGTAAATCCAGCATTACCCACACCCAGAAGTGGGTTATTGCTATTATACAATGACATTATTTAAGAAAAAAAATAATTACTTTTCTTAAATAATGGCATTGTATAATGCCTCCTTGCTGCTCTTCCACAGCTGTCTGGTATTCTGCGGCAGTTCTGATGTACTGCACATGCGTATGCTTACGCAGTATATCAGAGCTGTGGGCAAAAGCAACGGAGAAAGCAAGATCTCTGTTGCTTTTTACAAACTGTCTCGCTATGTTAAACCCATTTAACATAGCAAGACAGTTTTGAAAAAAGCAACGGAGAAAGCAAGATCTCCGTTGCTTTTCACAAAGTGTCTCGCTATGTTAAACTCATTTAACGTAGCGAGACAGCTTTAAAAAAAGCAACGGAGAATATCCTTTGCTTTTGTTAAAGCTGTCTCGCTATGTTCATAGGTTCATACTAGGCTATCTGCCTAGGGCATTTATAAGCCTAGCCAGAGTGTGTTTGGCTTTCGCCACCCATTTTAAATTAATTTTGCTATGCCCTTTTTCGAGGTTAGTATACAGTGCCTCTGTCTAACAGTGACACAGAAGTAATACCCGGGGTAAACCTACGATCTCCCATCCACTCATCAAGATTCCTCTTGAAGAGAGTCAATGAGGGACTCTGCCTAACCTGGACTGGGATTTTATTCCAGAGTGAAGGGAACCTCTGGGTTATGAATCTGTCCCTCCAGCATGTCCTATTTATTTCAGTGCTGAGGTTCAAGTCTCTCGAGCGCGTAGCTCGATGGGATTTGGATTTTCTGAGGTGCAGCATGTCCATTAATTCCGGGTTGGACATGGCTTTATACGTCAGGCACAGATCGCCTCTGAGCAGGCGGTATGCCACTGAGTAGAATTGGAGTTTCTTTAACCGGGCAACATATGGCATCTGTTTGAGCCCTATGATCCCCTTGGTGAGATACTTTTGGGGTCTTTCCAGTTGCTGCAGGTGTCTGGTAAGGTACATTCCGAAAAGGGTATTGTACTCAATTATGGGCCTGATGAGGGATGAGTAAAGAGGCACAATGACCTCCCCTGATCTAGATGTGAATCCCTTCATGATTAGGTGGGCTATATAAAATGTTTTTCTAACCACTTTGGCCACGTGGTTGTCAAATGAGAAATTGCTATCAACTTGGGTCCCCAGGTCCCTAATTACTTCTTCTGTACTTAATGGATTACCACCTATGTGGTAATTTGTGGGCACTTTATTTTTGCCAAAGGGGATGACTATACACTTTTTGGCGTTTAGCTTGAGGCCATGGCTCTGGCACCAGTTGTCTGTTTCTATGAGGCCCTTTTGGAGGATGCTTGTGTCAGCTGGAGAGTCGATTATGGCACCCAGTTTGCAGTCATCTGCGAACTTAGTCAGCCACAGTCCTTCCATGTTGGCCTGTACCTCCGAGAAATATATACCGAACAAGAGAGGTCCCAGGACTGAGCCTTGTGGGACGCCACTTGTAACTGGTTTGGAGTCTGACATGGCTCCAGCAATTCTAACCATGTGGGTTCTGTCCTTGAGCCAGTTTGCAACCCATCTAGTGACATAGGGGTTTATATTTAAGCTGGTGAGCTTATCTGTAATGCCCGAGTGGGGTATTGTATCAAAGGCTTTTGCAAGGTCCAGGTAGGCTGTGTGGACCACCTTCCCCTCGTCAATGGTCTTGGTGACTGTTTCAAAGAAATCAACCAGGTTTAAGAGGCAGGATCTGCCCTTAACAAAGCCAAACTGGGTAGGATCCAGTGTTTGTAGGTCCCCAATATCTTTATTTATGAGGTCCATGATGATCCTTTCCATAGCTTTGCAGACCAAGCTAGTCAGGCTTATGGGGTGATAGTTTCCAGGATCTGTTGAGGCACCACCTTTGTGGAGAGGGACCACTGTTGCTGTACGCCACTCTTTGGGTACATATCCTGTAGTAAGGCTGAGATTGAACAGTAGTTTTATGTTTGAGTTTAGCTCTTATTGGAGTTCATGTAGGACGCAGCCCGGGACACCATCTGGTCCCATTGATGCTGTGTTTTTTGCTTTGGAGAGGGCTGCTCTTACCTGAGCATCTGAGATGTCAGGGGGGCTGGGATAAATATTTGCCCTTTTGGTGGGGAGGGGGGGGGTTGCGCTGAACCTGTCAGCTAGGATGTTGGCAATGTCTGTGGGTTTGGTGTATTTTTTGTCATTTTGGACTAATTCTGAGCATATCTGGGAATTCCCACCCAGGTTCCTAACATAACTAAAGAAAGCCTTGTGATTATCCTTAGTGTCCTGTGCAATTTTTCTCTCGAAGCTGGCCTTAGACGATTTTATGAGTGCCCGTAGTTTTTTGCTAATACTGATCAGAGATGCCTTCCCTTTTTGGGATTTTGCTCAATCATGTAGTAGCTTCTTCCTTCTATTGTATAGTTTGTTTATGGCTGGGGTCCACCAGACAGGACGTCTGCCTTTGGAGGATTGGGTCTTGGTTTTATTTGGGATTGCATGATCCATGCATTCCTGAAGGTGTTCATAGAATGTGTTTATAAAGGATTCTCCGGTCTGGGCCGTATTTTCCATAGGCCCGGGGGCTTTGAAGGATTCCACCTTGGTTTTGAGGAGTGTGAAATTTGCTTTAGAGAAGTTTTTCACTGTGGTTTTCAGGGCAGGGGGTGGAGTCGGAATGTGAATATCCAGTGAGATTAGTTTATCGTCTGATCTTACCAGTGAGGGATACACTTCTGGTCTGGAGCATAGAGTCCCCATGTTGGTGATGATCAGGTCCAGTATGTTTTTCCCTCTTGTGGGAGTGGTAACAAGTTGTTCCATAGCATTTGAGTTTATAAATTCTAGGAACCTTTGGGCTAGGGTGTTGGAGCTAGAGTAATGCTCCCAGTCTATGTTTGGGTAGTTAAAGTCGCCCAATATAATGGTGTTTGGAGAGACCTTCATATTTTCCAGTGTTCTCAGGAAGGCTGAGTGGGGTTCCTGGGTTTGGGAGGGTGGTCTGTAGCAGGCTATAAACTGGAAGGCAGTTTTACCCACTGTTAGCTGCACATGGATAGTCTCTGATGCTTCGTGCTGTGCCACCAACCTGGAGGTGTGCATATCTTTGACGAATATTGATACTCCCCCTCCTTTTGTGGTATAGTCCAAGTTTTGGGGCCAAAAAGCCTTGTATGAGGTATAACCTGGTAGTGCTGGGGTGCTCTCAGGAGCCTTGAACCAGGTTTCTGTTACTGCACAGATATCGATGTTCTCCATGCAAAGGAGAGTTTCGAGTGCGTGCATCTTGAGGTTTAGACTTCTGGCATTGAGTAGCTTTACTCTTAGTTTCTTATCCCTTGTGATACCTATGGAGGTGGGTTTGTCTTTTGAGCCTTGCCTAAAAAAGGCACTATGGGGGTAGCAAGAGCCTTTACCAATATCCGAAAGCCCAGGGGTGACAGGTGCAAGCTGTCCCTAGCGAAGCATCGTGGCTTGTCGAGCATGTCATCCCAGGCTGACAGGCATTGGATCCCCTTTGAATGACACCAATACTTAAGCCAATTGTTGAAATTGATCATCTTGTCTTCATATTGTGGCATCATTCTTGGTGAGGGTAAGATGCTACTCAAGATCAGGGTCATACCGGCCTGGGCTACATGCTCAGAGATCTCCTCTATGTCTCTTTTCATGTAGTCCAGGGAGGTACGTCACAGGTCATTCACACCAGCATGGACAATGACTGAGTCATATTTGTACTTGCCTTGGAGTGACCTGAGTGCTTGTGTTATGTGGCGGATCCTAGCGCCCGACAGGCAGCTCACCGTGACCTTCTCCTTGTTCAGCCTGGTGAGCAGGACGTCAGTGTGCCTGACGATAGAGTCACCTATTACAAGTGTATCAGGTGTGTTGTTTAGCCTTAAGGGCTGTGACTGTTCGGCACACTGGCTTTGTGAGCTATGTGTTGCATGTGTTTTGTTTTGGGGTAGCGGTTGCTTGGGTGTCTGCTTTGGAGGTCTCTGCTGCTTAGGCAGATTTTTATTTAGAGCCTCCGAGTATGTTTTTGTATGTTTATGTGTTTGGTTTGCTGTCGCGGTAGGTCTATGTGAGACTGGAATTGTAGTGAGTGTGGTTTCCTTCTCCTCCTGACTGGTTTTGCCATTACTGAGTTGAGAGAGCTTAGCCTCCAGTATGGCTATATGGTTGCATCTCTCACATGTGTTGGAATTTGTTGGGAGGAGGAGAGGGTTGTCTGTGTACATGAGGCAGTTGTAACATTGCCTCAAGATTCCCAGATTCACCAGCTGGACCGGAGAGGAGATTGACAACTGACCTTTGGACATGCTAGAATAGTATTGGGAATTCCTTTATAACTGAAAAAAAAGGGCCAATGGGAAACCCATTTAACATAGCGAGACACCTTTAAAAAAGCAACGGAGATAGGAAGATCTCTGTTACTTTTTTTAAAGCTGCCACGCTATGTTAAACTCGTTTAACATAACGAGACAGTGTGTAAAAAGCAACGGAGATCTTGCGTTCTCTGTTGCTTTAAAAAAAGAGTTATACCAATGGAAAAAGTCCGGGCGACCGGACCTTTTTCCATTAGTATAACTCTGATTTACAACGTGCACACTGACCAATCAGCGTGCTCATTTTAGAATATTAATGGGGGGTCATTGTATAATGTATTTGAATGTATTTAATTGATTAATTGCTCATGTGATTCCTGGTAGGTGTGGTTACTTGTTGGGAGAAGGTATTTAACTGACTTTGTCAATGTGTTTTTTGTTTTGTTTGAAGAAGTGCAGGTACTGACTTGCACAAAAGTGCTAACCTTACTTTATTAAACTACAGTACCATTACTTTTGATATTGTTTGGAGTGTACTTTGTCCATTGCTTTTTTTGTTTTTCCTTAGTTTGTTTATTTCCTTTGGTTTGCATACTCCAAGAGATAACCTCGGAACATGCAGCCTTCCTGCATCCCCACGACCCACTGCTACTTATATATTCCATATCTTAGATTGCACAATACTGGAGAAAGGGCAAATTCCCCAACCTTGATATTGTATTTACCTTGCCTTACTGTTGCTCATCTGTTTTGTCAATCAAAGTGGGGTTGCTATAGTACTGGCTCGCGTGTGTGTCTATATATATATATATATATGTATATATATATATATATATATATATATATATATATATATATATATATATATATATATAAATATGTATATATATATATATATATATATATATATATATATATATATATATATATATATGTGTATATATATATATATATATATATATATATACGTATATATATATATATATATATATATATATATATATATAAGCATATGAAATTATTTCTGCTGAATAGTTGCATATTTGAGCTGATTGGTTAGCATTTACATAGCTATATCAACTTTATTACAAGCTGAGATAAGTACAAACTTGCAGTGTTATACGATAGTACTGCATTTTATTTTTTCTGTTTATTGTTTCATTGAATATTGTGTTAAAAATAGTACTGCAATTATCTGCTTATTTATTTGTTCACTGAAAATTTTGAGCTCTCTCTCTCTCTGTCTGCAGTTAGTTTTCCTCACCCACCCTCCCTGTTCTTGTTGTGGTATTAATTTTGGTGGCTTTAGAATTGACCGCCCCATCTGAAAATTTGTGTTTGAACACTCCTCCTGGACTCATCTCATTTGCTCACTCAGCCGAGTACAGTGAGATCATATTTTGATTTCAGACACTCCTACCATTCCCATCTGTTCAGCTCTATCCCAGCTCTATCCTAGTCTAGTCTTATTAGCTCATCCTGCCTAATACAGAGAGAACATTTGAGCAGGCATACCCACTTAGGCCCTGAAATTATCTGATTGAAGACTGCTGGAACAGGGCTCAGTTCTGAGTTTTTTACTGGTTAATTGGGTAATTTGTTTAAATCAGTTTGCTTGTTTTCTATTGTTATATATTAAAAAAATGCACTTTATCTGCTTTTACTGTATTTGTGTTTCTTCCCACTTTATTGCCTTATTTTGCTTGTGTTTCTTCTTAAAAGTATTCAATTGTATTATTCTGCTGCAGTTATTATTGCTTGGTAGTAGCCTGATTTAATTGTAACTGTTATTCTAAACCTTTTGGTTTAATCACTTGGGCTTCAGACCAGTTGTTTTACATTAAGAAGGTTTGTGGACTGCATTGTTGTGGCAGGACAGGCAGCTTACATCCTTCTAAGTTGAGAATTGCTGATTGAAGGCTCAGTGTCTGTTATTGTAAAAGCGCATTAGTTCTGGTTTAAGCACTTGGGCTTCAAGCCAGTTATTTTACATTAAGAAGGTTTGTGGTCTGCACTCTTGTGGGAGGAGAGGCTAGTTTCTGTCCTTCTGAGCTGGGAATATCTGGTTAAAGGCTTATTGTGCCTGCTTATTTGATCTGTTTCTTTCTGAAATTTGTGCGCCTTGTTTGCTGTAGTCCAGAAGTTAGTAGTTTATTGGCCATTTTGGGCTAATTTCTATCTCTTTCATTTCCCTGCTATAAAAAAAACACATTTGTGTGGTTTTGCGAGTCGGGCAGCGCTGGTTAGCTAGGTTTAAACTATTCCCGGCTCCACGAAGTCTACTCTTCAATTTTTTCCCTTGGAACTAGACAAACTTTCAACTTAAGCACTCAAACCATTCATTTCACAGCCCAGCACTTGCTCAAAACTCATAGCAAGCACTAATTAACCCTAGCACTAGACCCCCTATACTGTCCAGACGGACAAGACTCTCTATTCGTCATTACCAGCCAATCAGTAAAATAGCTCACTTTACCTAGTAAGGCATGTCCAAAGGGCAGTTTCAGGTGTACTCTCCAGTCCAACTGGTGAATCTGGGCATTTTGAGGCAATGTTACAACTGCCTCATGTACACAGTCAGCTGTCTCCTCCTACCACCAAACACTAATATATGCGAGAGATGCAATTATACAGCCAAACTGGAGCAAATCTCTCTCAACCCAAGACTGGAACTGACAGTCAAGAGGAGAAGGAAAATACTTGCAACACACCACCAGTCTCACATAGACCTACTAAACCAACACCGGCAAATAACACATATAAATACACAAAAACATACTTGGAGGCTCTAAATAGAAATCTGCAAAAGCAACAGAGACCTCCAAAGCAGACACCCAAGCAACCTCCATACCCAATCACAAACCATGAAACACATACTTCACATATTCAGTGTGCCATGCAATCACAGTCCTTAAGGCAAAATAACATACCCAACACACTAGTAATAGGTGACTCTATAGTCAGGCACACTGATGTCCCACTAACTAGGCTGGACAAGGAGAAGGTTACAGTTAGCTGCCTGTCAGGTGCCAGAATCCACCGCATAACACAAGCACTCAGGTCACTCCAGAACAAGTACAAATACGACACTGTCATTGTCAATGTTGGTGTGAATGACCTGAGATGTACCTCCCTGGTCTACATGAAAAGAGACATGGAAGAGCTCTCTGATCACGTAGCCCAGGCCGGTATGACCCTGACCCTGAGTAGCATCCTGTCCTCACCAAGAATGATGCCACAGTATAAAGAAATAATTATCAATTTAAAAAACTGGCTAAGTTTCTGGTGTCATTCAAAGTGGATCCAGTATCTGTCCACCCGGGATGACATGCTCGACAAGCCACGTTGCTTCACAAGAGATGGCTTGCACCTGTCACCCTTAGGCTTTCAAATACTGGCCAAGGCTTTTGCCGCCCCCATAGTGCCTTTTTTAGGCAAGGCTCAAAAGACAAACCCACCACCGTAAATAGCACAAGTAACCGAAAACTGAGGGTAATGCTACTCAACGCCCAAAGTCTAAACCTCAAAATGCATGCACTCAAAGCACTCCTCAGTATGGAGAACATCGATATCTGTGCAGTAACAGAAACCTGGTTTAAGGCTCCAGAGAGCACCCCAGCACTACCAGGCTATAACTCATACCATACTTTTCGGCCACAGAACCCATACCAAAACACAAAAGGCAGGGGTGTATCCATATTCATCAAGGATACCCACACCTCCAAGTTAATGGCACAGCACAATACCTCAGAGATCATCCATGTGCAACTAACAACAGGCAAAACTGCAATTCAAATTGTAGCTTGCTACAGATCACCCACCATGACCTAGGACCCTCATTCCGCGTTTCTGGAGACACTGGAAAATATGAAGGTCCTACCAAACGCCCTAATATTGGGAGATTTCAATTACCCAAACATTAACTGGGAGAACTACTCAAGTACTAACTCCCTTGCCCAATGCTTCCTAGAATTTATAAACTCGAACGCCCTTGATTAACTGGTCAACACCTCCACCAGAGGTGACAACATATTGAATCTGGTCATCACCAACATGGGTGACCGGTGTTCTACACTGGAGGTCAACCCCTCACTGGTTAGATCAGACCATAGACTAATCACTCTGGATATCCACATTCTGCCCCCACTCCCAATCAAGGAAACCACAGTGAAAAAACTTTCAAAAGCAAACTTCACATTACTTAAGACCGAGGTGGAAAGGTTCACAGCCCCCATGCTAAAGGACAACGCTGTCCAAGCTGCTGAATCCCTTACAAAGGCACTCTATGAGCACCTGGAAGAATGCATGGATCATGCTATCCCAAGCACTCACTTCTCCAAGAAAAGGAAACCAGTCTGGTGGACCCCTGCCATAAACAAGCTATACAATAGAAGGAGGAAACTAGTACAGAAAAGAGTAAAATCCCAAGAAGGAAAGACATCCCTGATCAGTATCAGCAAGAAACTACGATCCCTCATAAAATCATCTAAGGCTAACTTCGAAAGAAAAATTGCCAAGGACTCCAAAGATAACCACAAGCGTTCTTTAGCTATGTGGAAACACTCAGATCTGCTCTAAGTTAGTGTAGAATGGCACAAAATACACCGAACCGACCGATATTGCCAACATTCTGGCAGACAGGTTTAGTGCAAACTTCACCCCCCTGTCACCCCCTAAAGGGCCCATAACCATACCAGAAGAATGTAGAGCCCTGGCAATCACTGACACACAGGTTAAAACAGCCCTATCCAAAGCCAAAATACAGCTTCAGTGGGACCGGATGGTGTCCCAGGCTGTGTCTTACATGAGCTCCAAAATTAACTAACCCCTCACCTAAACACACTGTTCAAACTCAGCCTCTCTACAGGCTATATACCCATAGAGTGGTGCACAGCTACAGTTATCCTGCTCCACAAAGGTGGAGCCATAATGGACCCCAGGAACTATCACCCTATAAGCCTGACTAGCCTGGTCTGCAAGGCTATGGAGCGCATCATCATGGAACTCATTAACATAGACATTGGGAACCTCCAAACATTGGACCTTATGCAGTTTGGCTTTGTTAAGGGCAGATCATGCCTCCTAAACCTGGTGGACTTCTTTGAGACAGTTACCAAGGCTTTAGATGAGGGAAAGGAGGTCCACACAGCCTACCTGGACCTTGCAAAGGCTTTCGACACCATTCCCCATTCTGGTATTATAGACAAGCTCACCAGCCTGAACATAGACCCCTACATCACGAGATGGGTTGCCAATTGGCTCACGGATAGAACCCACACGGTGAGAGTTGCAGGCTCTAGGTCCGACTCTGAACTGGTAACAAGTGGCATCCCCCAGGGCTCAGTCCTGGGACCCCTCCTGTTCAGTATATACTTCTCAGAGGTACAGGCAAGCACAGGAGGACTATGGCTGTCCAAGTTCACAGACGACTGCAAACTGGGGGCCATAACTGACTCTCCGGCTGATACAGAAATCCTCCAGAAGGGTCTCACTGAGATGGATACCTGGTGTCAAATTCATGGCTTCAAGCTAAATGCCAAAAAATGTATAGTCATCCCCTTTGGAAAAAACAAAGTACCTGCGAACTACCACATACGTGGTAGTCCCCTAAATACAGAAAATGTAATAAGGGATCTGGGGACCCAAGTAGATAGTAATCTCTCCTTTGATAATCATATTGCCAAGGTGGTTAGAAAATCCTTCTGTGTGGCCCACCTAATCACAAAAGGGTTCGCATCTAGAACAAAAGAGGTTATTGTGCCCCTCTACTCATCACTCATCAGACCCATCATAGAGTACAATGCCCCATTTGGGATGTACCTTACAAGACACCTGCAACAGTTGGAAAGACCACAGAAGTACCTCACCAAGAGGATTACTGGCCTCAAACAAATGCCCTATGCAGCCCGACTGAAGAAACTCCAGCTGTACTCGTTTGCATACCGCTTACTCAGAGGTGATCTCTGACTGTCTGCCTGACATACAAGGCCATGTCCAACCCAGAATTAATAGACATGCTCCACCTAAAAAAAAAAAAACAAATCCCCAAGACCCACATGCTCTAGGGATCTAAACCTCACCACAATGATAAATAAGATGTGCTGGAGGGATAGATTCTTGTCCCAGAGACTCCCCCATGCTTTGGAACAGGATTCCGATCTACATTAGCCAGAGCCCCTCACTAACACCCTTCAAGAGAAACCTTGATGAGTGGATGGGAAACAAAAAATTTAACCCGGGGATCACTGCAGTGGCTCTGCTGGACAGAGGCACAGGGAACTAATCTAAGGTGGTGGCGAAAGCCAACACATTCTGGTTAGGCTTATAGATGCCCTAGGGCAGATAGCCTAGTACTTACCTATGAACCTATTTCTGGTTGTTCAACCTGTGCCCCACCTCCTGTGCTCTTCAACTGAAGATCAAAAAAAAAAAAAAACACTTAGCACTTCACTGCAATCAGCTTATTACAGTTAAATCGCTTCCATTGAAGAGCAAAAAAAAAAGGTATGTTCCTTCTATTGGCATGTCAACCAGGTAGCCAGATGGACAACATGTCACCCTCCCCCGCCTCTTTCCCCAGCCTTCAAGTCCCATTTCTGTACCCTACCCCACAATGCTGCCTCCCCAAAACTGCCTGCATAGAGCACTACAGCACCTCTGCTTTAATTAAAACAAAAACAATTCCTTTTTTAAAATGTATGAAACTGCTTGCTACAGTTTATACCCTGCTTGCGCAGAGTACTGCAGTGATAAGGTTTTAGTTAAAACAAAAAGATTTATTTTTTTTTACTTTTAAACTGTAACAAACTGCTTTGCAGTTGCTACAGTTTAAAAACCTTGAAACTGTATCTGTCGACCGGCATATGGTCGACTTGCAGTTTTCAAGTCAGCAGAATGTCAAACCCAAATCGATTGACTACACTACAGCGAGTGGATAGTGTAATTAGAGTATTTGGGTTCAACATTGTGCAGGGCGATCGCAGTTCAGTAAGTAACAGGGAATTAGCCCATTTCCTCAGTGAAGTGCAATCTCGGAGTTGGTATATATTTATGTTCAGTGGATGTGGGGGGGGGTGCAGGGAACAGCAGAATTAACGTACTATTGACTGTACAGTTTAATGGTATGTTAAAGTGCATAGCAGGAGGTGAGTGACATCATCTCCTGCTATGTCGAATACATCAAACCATAGTTGTCGATGTATTCATTTTCGCTTTGGTTTACTTTTTGGCATTCTGAATTCCACATTTAGAGTCGACATTTTAAACACAGAACGTTCAGTTAAATGAACATACACATCTCCAGAATTTTAAAAAGGGAATGGAGGCAGTTGGCCAGCATTCAACAACAAAAACACTGACGTATGTCAACCCACCCAGGTGGGGGGCTTTGCTCCCCCACACCCCCAAATGTGGGAAGCTGCACCTCCCCACCCCCCAACTATATATACCAACTCCAAGATTGCACTATAGTGAGGAAAAGGGCAAATTTCCCCATCTTGGCCAACTGCCTCCTTTCCATGTTACAATTCCAATGATGTGAACATTCATTTAAGTGAATGATCACTGTTGTAGTCTCGATCTAGTGAGATTTAGTTAAGTGGTATTTCAGTACCAGGCAGGGGAACTTACCTTAGGGAACATGTGAGAGAAGATTTGTATAGTATACGCACAGGTAATAGCATGAGTGCGCTAGCGAGATATGTGGCAGGGAGTGGAGGACAGCATAAGTTTAAATTCAGGGTTATAGAATTTGTAGGGGTGAGTGTTAGGCTGGGTGACATTGAGAATAGAATGGAGGGGGCTGAGCTCCATTGGATTCTGAAGCTTAGGCAGATTGAGGGTCGGGACTGAATGGGGTGGTCTCCATTAAGCCCATTTTGAATAAGAGAGGTATACCTAAATAAAGTTTGAAATACAGAGGTTCTGTTTATTTATATGTTGTGTTTTGGTGGTGTACTCTCACCTCTGGTACTACTCATGTTTCATGATATACTCTACGAAGACTCTTTTATTGTATATAGGTTGTTATTGTTAGTTGGATATGTGCTCTTCCGTGAGTTGTGTCACTTTAAATCTCAGCTCTTGAGCATTATGATGTCATCACATTTTACGCATTACACACATTGAACATGGAGGCTCATAGAGTGAGAAACATAATGAGAGTGAGTTACTGATGCTTTTATTTCCTATTGGTTCAGTCTGAATTGTTGTAAGCTGATGTAATGTATTAATGAGTTAATCATGTGGGTTAAATGGTCTGAAGAAACCACTTTTAGTGGTGCAAGTGCTTACCTACCTGCAGTTCATTTTATATTAAAGTATTTTTTATGATAGCTGTGCATCTGGCTGTCATTCGTTTTATAGTATTTCTACTTATATCTTGCATGTTCGACAGCTTGTTTGCTTGTTAGGTGATTTGTTTTATCTGTTTGTTCTTTCTGTTGGTCACCCACGAGAGCATGGCCGAGAGTTGGAGTTTATCCATGACTGATCTGGGATCCATTCCCCCTGGTCAAGGTGATGTATGTAGGCAGAATGGGCTTGGAAGTTTGCTGGTTAATGTTAATAATCCACTGATGGAGTATGATGAGAATCAACTGTGAATGTAGGAAATGGAGCGGAGGACTTTGATAGACATGCTTTTCGTGCATGTTTGAATAGTTTAGAGGATAACCTCTTTAAGCCTAAGAGGTTACAACTCCAGTGGTTCCATTTTGAGGCATGTCTCCACCACAGAGTGGTCTCTAGGAGTTTGAGGGTTTTAAAGATGCCAATGTATGGCACACAATATCCTGAGCTACTTGCTAGCTGGCAAAACCTCAACCTCATGATGAGCTTTGGCTATATAAGACTTATGACTGATTTTTTCAAGCTGGAAGAGGAGAGGCTTGTCTGTGAAATTTAGAGACCGCAAGAGTTGCTTCATAGTACATTTCTATTGTCTGCAACGGATAAAGCCATAGGTGGTGTTGTGGATAACATTACCACTTATGAGAGACGACTAGTTGGCCAGAAGAGGAAGAAACTGGATAGGGATATGTCTGATTTCAGAGGGGCCAATGTTTTTTCTTGGCCTAGGACTGATCCCAGGGTTGACCAGGATATGCAACATTCCAGCCTTAATAGGGAACCGCTCACAGAAGCAGGTGAGGTACAGGGTACTTCTACTGACAATGGATCAGTGACTGGAGATGCTGTGAGTTTGGAGCCAGTGGGGAAGACTCCTGTGCCCTTGGATGGGGCAGGGGGCAAGAGTACAGTTGTTAATCCTCCACAAATTTCCCGCTATGCTGAGATGGGGCAATCACATGATTCTATGGTAGTAAGGAGAAAGGAGTTTCCTAATCCTCAACAGCAGGGGTTCCCGAAACCACCTTTTCCTTTTCGTTTGGACAGTGAGAGGGGCTCAAATCGATCGAGGAGCAGAGGCCACACAAAGATGAAAGAACCTATGAAACCAGTGAGCTTTCCCACTTTGAAGAAAATGTGGCACCCCCGAAATCATTAGTGTTGAATTTGTCAGATAGGACCCTGAGTGAGACTGAACTTTCTGTCCTCAATAAGGGACTTTCATTTATTCCTGCTCAAGCAGCAGAGTTGTCTGATACTATTATTGATTTAAAGTTGCTCTTTAGGAATGTTATGCTTAAGCTGTCCTTCCCTGAGAGTGAATTAGGGGGTCGGAATGGTTTTAGGAAGCTTAGCAGTTTTGTTCCTGTTAATCACCCGGTCCTTGAGGCATTTGGTAGGATACGTGAAGATGAGTGCGTACAATATTTGCTAGTAGGCATAATGGAAAACAGTTTTTCAATTTGAGTAAGCATGAACAGGCTGCGTTAGAGACATTGCAGAAGGATCAATCATTGGTGATATGCCCTGCTGATAAGGGTGGTATGATTGTTGTTATGAACAGGACTTTCTATTATGGTTCCATTGCACCCATGTTGTCAGATAGTAGTACCTATGAGATGATTGATGCTAAGCAGATTGAAGGAATAGCTAGGGAGCTATGCATCCTTCTTAATGATTTTTTGCCGAGTTATTCCATTTCTATGGAATTGATGCAATTTCTAACAGTGGAATCACCGACAGTGCCGTTATTCCAGGCCCTTCCTAAAGTCCACAAACATCCAGTGGTGCCACCCTTTAGACCAATTATGGCGAGGAAGGGCTGGGTAACTGAGCCCTTTTCATTTTTCTTAAGAAGCATGTGAGACCAGTATTGGATAAATCATCTGTGGTCCTGAAAGATACTAAGCAATTTCTTCAGGACCTGTATTCATTCATGGAGTCACACGGGGCATCAAGGGACTATTTATTAGTGACTTTGGACATAGTATCACTGTTTACAGTTATACCCAATTTACAGGGAGTAGAGTATTTGCATAGGTACTTTGTTGAGGCATAGTGAGTATGAGTGTAAACTTGTTGATTTGATTTGTACATTCATGGATGTCGTTTTGGAGAATAATGCTTTTATCTTTGACAACACATATTATATGCAAAAACATGGCATAGCAATGGGTACTTGCTGTGCCAATAGTTATGCAAATGTTATAATGGCTCAATGGGAATTGAACGAGGTGTTTGGCATGGACTTGTATGTCCAGAATGTACTGTTCTATTGCCTTTTTTGTAGATGATGTGGTTCCTTCTGTGAGGGGGCACTGTTGATTGCCTGTATGAATTTGTTGAAAATTTGCATAGATCTAGTGAGTTTTTGAAGTTTATTTTGAAGTACTCAAGCATCTTGATTGAGTTCCTTGATGTACTTGTTATTAAAACCCCAGATTCATCTATCAATACGGGTCCATACAAGAAGGATTGCTATAGAAATTCCCTCCTCCACAGAAGTAGTATGCATCCAAGGCGGATATTTAATAACATCATTAAAGGACAGGGGATAAGGGTGTCCTGGTTACACAATACCGATGAGAGTTATAAACTGGGTAGGGATGTGTTATGTCAGAATCTGAGTGATCAGGGCTATAGGAGTGTGGAGATGACCCATATTTTTGCACAGGTTGATGAGTTAAGGGATAGTCGTGCCAGACCCTATTTTTCTAGTAATCAAGGAGTTGGGGTTTTTGGTCAAGAGGGACATGTACAGAAGAAGACATATGGGAATGTAGTGAAGGTTCCTGTGCTGTTTACGAATAGTGTGGATAGGATTAAACAGGTATTTGAGAGACATTCATCTCTGTTGCTCACAGATGAGAAGATTGGTAAGGTGGTGGGTGATGTGCCCCATTTTGGATATAGGAATTGCAGGTATTTGAAAAGACTACTCTGCCACCCAGATAGAGAAATGAGGGGACTAAGTGGTGAGGCTGGTACCCTTCTGTGTGGTCAGTGTAGGTACTGCCAGTATGTAGAGATGGACGATGTGTTTATAGATCCTGACACGTAGAGGAGATATAGGTTTACACTTAGAGCTACTTGTGCCACGAGGCATATAGTATACCTAGCACAGTGCAGGTGCTGTCAGTGCTTTTACATGGGCAAGACGAGCCGTTCCCTTAGGGAACGTGTCAGAGAACATTTATATAGTATACGCACAGGTTATAGCATGAGTGTGCTAGCGGGGTATTTGGCAGGGAGTGGAGGATGGCATGAGTTTAAATTCAGGGTTATAGAATCTGTAGGGGTGAGTGTTAGGCTGGGTGACATTGAGAATAGAATGGAGGAGTCTGAGCTCCGTTGGATTCTGAAGCTTAGGGCAGATTGAGGGTCAGGACTGAATGCAGTGGTCTCCATTAAGCACATTTTAAATAAGAGAGGTATACCTAAATAAAGTTTGAAATACAGAGGTTCTGTTTATTTATATGTTGTGTTTTGGTGGTGTACTCTCACCTCTGGTACTACTCGTGTTTCATGATATACTCTACGAAGACTCTTTTATTGTATATAGGTTGTTATTGTTAGTTGGATATGTGCTCTTCCATGAGTTGTGTCACTTTAAATCTCAGTTCTTGAGCATTATGATGTCATCGCATTTTATGCGTTACACACATTGAACATGGAGGCTCATAGAGTGAGAGACATAATGAGAGTGAGTTACTGATGCTTTTATTTCTTATTGGTTCAGTCTGAATTGTTGTAAGCTGATGTAATGTATTAGTGAGTTAATCATGTGGGTTAAATGGTCTGAAGAGGCCACTTTTAGTGGTGAAAGCGCTTACCTACCTGCAGTTCATTTTATATTAAAGTATATTTTTTGATAGCTGTGCATCTGGCTATCATTCATTTTATAGTATTTCTACTAAGAATAAAAGGTAGTTGTAGTATTGTCTTCCTGAATGCAAAACAGTGAGGTTAGGATCTGAAAAGTGTGTTGCCTTTTTCTGAAATGCAGAAGAGTCCTATAAGGTGCCCTTAAAACAGAAACAAAAACAAAAAAAAAAACACAAGAGTTTCATGCTGTCACCTGCTGACCTCAGGAAAGGGTTCAAATGTAAGTCAGAACACTCTCTGGTCTGGAATTCCATCTGTTATCCTCTCCCCTTCCCCCACCACTGGTGTTCAGCATGCCTAACTAACATTTTTATATGGGAAATGTTGCTGTTGAGAATGTCCGTCCTCTGTCCTTCTGAAACCAAGCAGGTCAGTAATGAATGCTTTGGCTTTCCATAAAAGAAATTCTGCCTCCTTAGTAAATGTGCAAGTTAATCCGCAGTGGGTGCAGCGGTAGCCTTGTCACCTTACAGCAAGAGGTTCTCTCGTTCAATTCTCGGCTGGAGTGCCTTCTGTGTGGAGTCTGCATGTCCTCCCCATGGTCGAGTGGCATTCGAAAGACATGCATAAAATGGGTGTGCCTTCACACTAACAACATTCATAGTTTCATTTCAGAAAACAATACATCAAGTCTTGTTGTGGTTCAGTCCAAAGTTCAACTTCTGCATTAGGGAAGAATTCCAGCTCTAATGCTGACCTAACGATACACTCCTGGTGCCACTCTTCAAGCCACTGCCCAGCAAACCACTGACTCTGCAGATACCCCCCACTCTCACCTACTACTTCAGTAAATAAGTGATGTAAATTTTCTACTTTTCTTTTAAAAGCCTGTCCTACATTCCCATGTCATACTTCCTTTCCTGTCTTGCCTTAACCTTTTCAAATACTTTGTTCACCCATTCCCCTTTGCTCATAACCTGTACATAAATTAGATTTCTGTGGGTGTCACTTGGTAAGCATAGTTAAACAAAACACAAAGACCATAATTCCTTTAGTGTTCATTATTTAGCTTCCTTCAGTCTCTGTAATACATTACTAAGTCTCCATACCCTTTCCTCAGATATCCATTACTATGCTTTCTTTTGTGTCTTAATACCCAAAAAGCACAGACATGTATTAAGTCGCTTTGACTTATCTCCCCATGTAACCCTAGACTTACTGCACACTGCCTTAAAAACTTTACAAACCAGATGGTTTTCATTCCTGCCCTTCTTTACTACCAATGAACAAGAAATCATCCAAATAGTGAGTGGCATCCTCTTGCCCTGTCATTAGGTCAAGCCTGCTTTACAAAAAGTATGGACTGTCCTAAACAGTTTTTACTTCACTACAGGCATGCACCTATCCATATAATATTCATGAGATATAATGCCTGACAGCTCCTGATCAAGAGGATGAATATAGAGTACTTAAAATAGTGATTGTCAGTTTTAGCTAGTAGCACGTCCTTGTTTGCTTACCTAACCATTAGAAATCACTCATCAGATGATGTGTAGGACACTGGCATGTCTGGATCCAAGGCTTCCTTGTTCATCAATTCCTTATTTTTTAATGTAGCTCCCACTGTATTTTATTGTAGAGGTAATAGACTGTAGTTTTTCATTACACCACAAGGTGGAGCTCTTTTCAGGAATATAAAAGACAATTTCGAAAGTGAAAGAGGAGACTGGAACACTAGTTGAAGGAGGGAAGACTGAAACAGTGAGCTGAAGGGAAAAAGGGCCTTGCAGCAGGACTGGATTTTCTTTCTAGTGCTTTGGGGACAGGGAAGTGAAGTGGCAGATTGTGTCTGTCTTTTGCTGAAATCCTGGATGATGGTATTTTGTGGAATCAGGAGAGAAGTCTGAAACCAGTAGTTCCACACCTGCATATGATTCAGCAAGAAAGGAGTTCCTTTGGGCCTATTGCAGAGAAGCCATAGATGATTACAAGAGTTATGGCAGGTGATTTTTCTACTTTTCCCATCAGGGGAACTGTGGTGCCCAGTCACTTGGATATTCTGGACAGAGTGGTGAGAGGCTTTGGCCGTCATTTTACATTTTTATAAGATTGTGGATCCCCCCCCCCCACCAAATGCTTTGTGGATTACAAATAACTGGGATCCATATGAGCTACAACTTGGGCCCCATCATCAGCAAGACTGTAAGTAGTCACTGGCCAGTGAACAGGGTAGAATAGAGTGTTTCATAGTTGGTCTTTTTAGAATTGATCAAGGGGGTTGAGGGTGTTAGTACTGCTCAATGACATTGCATTTTCTTATATTTGTATTGTTGTATTCTAAATCTTCATTCAATGACACTGCATTTTGCAAATGTTAGTACTATTGCCTTCAAGAATTTTGCTGCTCAATGACATTGCATTTTCTCATATCTGTATTGCTGTATTATAACTCTGTTATTGCCTAATGACATTGCATATTTTTCTCCTGTGTTTGCATTGCTGCATTATAAAGCTTTACCGCTCAGTGATATTGCCTTCTTTGTGCATGTTTGAATGTCAAGACCTTTTCTTTTGAGTTCTGGGGAAGAGGGTGGCTGTATGGTTTTATTGCATGCATATCTCACCTTGCCTTATTGCTAACTGGTGCACTGTTGAAATAATTTGTTTGTGGATGTGCTATTGCTTTTTTAAACTAGATGTCTCACCTAAAAAAAATCTGTCATTCTTGGCACCTTGGTGTGTTGGGCCTAATAGGGGTGTGACCAGTGTCAGGAAGGAACCCATATCTCTTCAGCTACACCTGCGGGTGAGCTAGTTTAATTTCTTGATATCTTTTGAGTTTCTAATATCATGACAGGAATGGAATTCCTAAGTCAAAGTATGATTAAAGTCAATGAAATTAGTATTGTTTCTATCTTTGATGTCAGCCAGAAGTACTTTTTGCAGTACCCACAATATGCCCAGTAATGACTCCTTCTACAATTCATATGGAGTTGCATGTATCAGTAATGGTTACACTTCGGAATCTCGAATTACTGAAGTCTCGAATTTCAGTAATTTGAGACCATGAAGCCTAAAACCAGAATGCCGAAAGTGCATAAGAGTGAATTTGAATATCTGAAATCCGCACTTGTGCATTTCTCGTGTGTCGCGTGTAGTGTTATGGTGCCTGAAATTGCAGGTGAGTGAGTGTTTGTGTTTTTGTACACTGTATGTGTGGGTAAGGGTAGGGAGGTGTAAGTGTGAGTGTGAGTGTTGGATTTCTTGGTGTTTGTGTACGTGTGATGTGTATTTGTGTGGGAGCGAGTGGAGGATGGCGTGGTGTGAGTTTTTTTTTTATGTTATGTGTGACCTCGGAGTTGATATATATAAGTAGGGAGGGTGTGGGGGGTGCAGGGGGTCTTGCCCCCCTGCTTATCTGTAGTGTAGGATTGTGTGGTTTGTGTGCTGGTGTATGTATGTTCGTGATTGTGTGATTCAGGATTGTGGATTTCGGTTTTGTGACTGGTTCGACTTTATAGTCTCGGGTTAACTGAAATTCGGGATTTCAGTAATTCGAGATTATGAAGTGAAACCATCAGTAACATATCTAAGTAAGAGTGTAAATTCTTTTTTATAAGATCCATTGCTCCTACTACTACTGGACCTGTCTGGGTATCCTTCTTCCACATCGTCCTCGTTTCTGCCTGCAAATCCTGGTATTTTATGACTTTGTGTCTCTCTGTATTCAAGAAACTGTAGTCACTGGGTGTAGCAGTTTCAGTGAGCAATGCTTCTCTTGTCTTCCTTTCATGGATCACTATATCTGGTTTTCTTGCATTTATTTTTTGAACTGTTGGTAGTGGGTAATCCCATGTGATATAAACTTCATCATTTTCTATAATGCTTTGTGGCTCATGTTTCCAGTGTTTTTCAGCTACTTCAGTATTATAATGCTTGCACAATCCCAAAGGCAACAGTCTTGCCACATTATTATGCCTTTCAGTATACAGTCCTTCTGCCGTTAGTATATCACAACCAACAACAAGATGTGCGACTGTTTGCAATCGTGTTTCATAAAAACCTACATTTATTTGTTTCTCCCACATGTTCAGTGGACTTTGTAAACCAACGTGTACGCAGTCCACTATCTTGGGCCGCTACTATTAACCTTTTGTCTTTTGGTTTAAATTCACCTCTCCTTAACCATTCTTGTGTTCGATCCTGATCAACATGAGGTTGTTCCAAAATTGTTCTATACTTGCAACTGTATTTATGCATTTTCCACATTTCTTGCACTCTTATCTGATCTTTCACCCTGTAGTATTTTTTTTTTTTTTTTTTTTAGCAGATTCAGTTTCTGCCTGATTTTTATCTACTTCTAGTTTGATTTCCATTCCTGCTTAACACCAATATGCTTCTGCTGAACTAAGCAAAGAAGTCATCTTAGACTTATTCTCCTCATGTTTCAAAACTTTCGCTAGGTTTTGGTCTTGTGAGGTCAGTAGATATGTATGCAATCCCACAATTGCAGATCTATACATATAATCAGTTTCAAGGAGGCCCCTACCTCCTTCAGAACGGGGAATATATAGTCTTTATATGCACTGCTTTTTATAAATCATTTGATGAGCATGAAGCATCCTTATTTTCCTGTCCAACCTATCCAACAACTTTTGGGGCCAGTCTATCAGTCCAAAACTGTAAGTTAGGACAGGAAAAGCCAATTGGTTTATAGCTTGAAATTTTTTTCTAGATGTCAGCACTGTTTTCAGTATTAATTTAAGTCTTCTAAAATATTCATTACTAAGTTTTATTTGCATTTGTTCATGTTTTATTGTTGATCCTTCATCAATTCCCAAATATTTATACACTCCCAATTGCTCAGTTCTTTTATATCATATTCTTGTCCCAAACAGATGTTTTCTTAGTGCCGCAGGTTTCCTGCTTTAAAGGTTGCTTTTGCATATTTATCAAGACCAAACTACATTCTTATATCATCTGAAAATGTTTTGACCACTTGCAGTTGTGCTTTTAGTTCCTCATCTGATGAACTATACAATTTTAAAGCATCTACAAAAAGAAGTCTTCACACTTTGTTGTTTTCTGTGACCCAAATTGCAGCAATGACCTCATCTGTTAAGTAGACAGCTTAATAGGTTAAGGGAAAGACAAAAGAGCAGCAGTGACAGTCACCCTGGAATAACCCCCTTTGATTTTTTATCCCTCGAATAATAATTTGTCCTTTATCATGGCTTAACTGCAAAGTGGTTTTCCACTGTTTCATGGTCACTGTAATGTAATTGATCAGTGTAGGATGTATCTTATACATTTTTAAACACTCTTTTATCCATGAATGTGGGATACTGTCAAATGTTTTTTTTTTTGTAATCTCTCCATGCATACTTAGATTCTTCCCTCTTTTTACAGTTCTCCATTATGACATTTTTAACAAAAAATGATCCTTTGTTCCATATGACTTACTTTTATTACCCTTTTGTTATAGTGCCATGATTGAGATTTCTTCTAAATGACTATAAACTCTGTTGGCACCAATTCCAGTGTATAGTTTATATGTCGTCGGAAGGCAAGTTATTGATCTATAAATTTTAGGGTAGCTTGCAGGTTTGCTCTTAAGTAGGAATATTGTTTCTCATGTTGTTAACCAGGCTGGTGTTTGTTTGGGCTGAGCATATAAATAGTTCTTACTCATGGCTAAATCTTCATGTAAAGATGTTAATACCTTTAGCCAGAAATTAGGTACTGCATCTGGTCCTGGGTTTTTTTCAATTAGGAACTTTGCTTAACTTTGTTTCAATCTCTCTGGCCATTACTTCATCCCATTTCATATCCTGGACATTTTAACTTCTTATTCTTTCTTTTACTTTTTCTGTCCATTTAGCACCTTTGTTATGTTCCACAGGATTTTCAGAGATATTTCTTCAAAATGTGTCTATTTCTTCTTTTTTTGGTGGCATTTCAATTCCTTTTGCCTTGTTTCCCAATTCTGTATAAAAGATTTTTGCATCATCAAAAAAATTGCTTATTTTGTACTTTTCCTGTATATTTATCTACATAACTTCTAAGTTTTTTCTGCCTGTGCTGATATTTTTAGTTTATTTGATATATTGCACGATAGATCCTGATCTCTTCTGATACCGTGCATTGTTTTTATCATGTCTATCTTTCTGAGTATTTTTGTTGATCTGTTTTCTGTTCTGTACTCTTCTAATAGTGACACTTCCCATCTTAATTGCTTTATAGTTTTCTCTATTCGATACTTCCATGATGGCATTCAATTTCTCCCATTCCTTTCCCTTACTACCCTGTGTTTATATGGTAAGATTTTATCTGTTATCAATTTAGCTACACAATAATATAACCTATTTACTTATGTTATATCGCATGAATCTCTGTGGACAGTCCTAATTACTGTGTTCATTTGTTTTATCAGACTTACAACTTTTTGGGTTTTATTGACTTTCTGTAGTCTATTTCTTTCATTGATATTAATATGTCTGTCCATCTCTATTAAGTCAAGCAACTCTTCTCTTAGATAATTTTTTTCTAAACTGAGGGAACATTCTTTGCCCTCCATTTCCTGCGGGCATTGTATAGAAAGTTCCAGAGCATCTTCCTGTGCCACATTCTCTTCAGTTTCATCCTGTGTCATCTGCTGCTCCTTCATATGGGAGTTCACTGGTCTATCACTCCTCAACACTGACTGCGTCAGAGTTGCCACAGTTTCCTGTTCCTTCCCTTGCTGTGCAACTCCACCTGAATGTTTGTACTGGTTTCCAATGGAAAGCTCCAAAGTATCTTTATATGGCAACTGATCAGGTGTTTCCTGCTCCACTGGTCTCCCTTGGGGTATTACAAATGATAAGTGAGGCAAAACATTCACAGAGACTTTTTGGATATTATTCCTAAAAGCGATACGTAAGGAAAATGGGTGGTGGGGTCCACAAATGGACCTGTTATACTGCACAGAGCAATTTCCTTCTTCAGTTTATCCATAACTACCTCAGACCTTTCCCTCACCAGCAATACAGTCTTTGATTCACCTCCATATTCAACTTCCTTATGTAGGAACATTTTTAAGCTAAGAAACAATTTGTCCACTCTGACTGATGGGGATTGGTGCCCCCACTTCCTCAACCCCTTTGAGAGAACACATCTCCAATAAGATGGCTGCCTATGTTTCTTGTGCACTGAAAAAAAGTGGGATTTATTCCCAGGTTGTATATATATTAATCCTGAAACATGCAGGAAGCATGCACAAAAAAATTCAGCTTGACTTCTTTTCTTTTGACACTTGTTGAAATGTACACTGCCACCACCCACAGTATGGATGCTGACTTAGTAGGAAACTGCAATTAGCTTGTTCCATCAAGTTCAGTCATTCAAAGCAAAATCTAACATAAGTGAGCTCCAGTGGAGTACAGGGACAAAACTCTAACTACAGCATAGGTGACCTGAATTTGATTAGTGGCAGGGGATAATGGGCATACCCATCATGGGGGACAGCAGGGCAGAGTAGGACACTGGAGGAGGAGAAATGCAAATGTCCATCTTGGGGGCAGGTTTCTGGCTCGCCAAGCCAGCTGTTGATGGTAGTCTTCCTAAGAAGCACGAAGGGGGGGGGGGTGCAGCATGCACTTGCAAGGTTAAGGTATTGTGGTCCCATACAATGACACAGGTAACACGTCTTCCCACCCAGAGGTGGGGTAGGCTACATACAATGTCTTCATAACCAGGGTACTTTATGACCTCTGGTTATGTCTTCATAACCATAGGACATAAAGTACAGTCATGACACCCTCCTACAGGTGAGTGAACTTATCTGACTAGGGGGAAACGTGATGGTCAGCATGCAAGGAGACAAAAAAAAACATAGAAAATAAAGTAAGATAGAGAAAAAAAATGTTAGGATAATTTTCATTTTCTGACTCCAAAATTCTTCATCACACTATACCCACCTTGTATGGAATGGCTTACCTGCATCATCAAAATGCTTTAAAAATATTTCCAACTACTGTCTGCTGCATTATTTTTTTCCTGCTACTGACATCTTGCAAAACCCACCAGTTTTCTCCAGTCATTTTGAAAGCCATCTTATGTTAGAACTTATGTCTCAATACCTCTTTTGTCATCATTTGTCTGACTTAGGAAATAAAGAAAAAAGGAAAGAATGCCAATGTATTCCCTATTAATAATCTGCTTCTTCAATGTCTTCCTCAAAAAGAAACCCAGTAGCTCACTTCTGGGCAAGAAACCAAACCCTACCATAATTTGTCTGATATATCCTACATCTGAGCCATGAGATGCCTCTGCTATAGAGTCCTCCAATCATGATGATGTTACTGACCCTCCTATTACTCCCATCAGCTGATCCACTTTGGAGACACACTCACTGGAGTTATTATTATCCTTCTGAGTAACCACTGAGAGGCTGCTCCATTTCCAGTTCTACATCATCTTCAGGCTTACTATGTCCCATGCCACAACAGGTCTCTTTCCCGTAACATCATAACACAGTGAAAGATCCACTATCACTCCTTGCCCATTATATTCAAACCCTACTAGACTGTCTCCCTTACCCTTCTTCATTTTTCCCACATGTTGAGTCACCTTCTTTTCTGATATGTCTCCAGTCCTACATCTCATCAATAGTCCTACTAGCAATGCATACGTGACAGTTCTTCTCTGATTTTCCTGGGTGGTACTCATTGTTTCCCCTCTACCCAGTTGTGTATCCTTTTCACTCAGAAGCACCAATACTTGACAGGTAGCTTAAAGAGTAGCCTCCTGGTCCTCCTATTCAAATTTATCATGCAAGTCTTTATTCTCAACTGAATGGTCATATCCTCCTCAAGCCACAGTACCATGAAGTGCCTGGCACATTGCATCAAACCACACCCTATAGTCCCTCAAAGCAGAACATGCATTTGGTTTTCCCAGACAAGATTTATTGAAAGATAGCCTAGCTGATGAGGACTCTGTTTCAGGAACCTAAATATGCAGCTGTTCATAGGATCATAGGAGGTTACTAGGCTAATGGCCCTGGGGCCCTTACAAGCCTAGCCAAGAGTATATCCCCAAAAATAAACCTAATTCATCACTTGTTGCCCCTGTCAGTGAGGGACACAGGTGGAACCTCTAGGACAGATTTGTGGTTTCCCTTCCACACATACTCATCAAGGTTGTGCTTGAAGAGGGTCAGTGAGGTGTTCTGTTTGAAATGTATGAGAAGTCTATTCCAGAGATGGGACAGCCTTTGGGAGACAAACCTGTCTCTCCACCAGGTTTTGTTGATGTAGCATACTAGATTCAGGCCTTTTGAGTGGGTAATGCATGAGGAGTCAGACTTATGGATATGGAGCATCTCTAGTAGGGCAGGGTCCGAGATTGCCTCGTAGGCAAGACACAGATCACCCCTGAACAATCTATACGATACTGAATAGAATGATAGTGATTTGAGCCTGTCCACATAGGAGAGTGTTGGAGACCATGCATTTTCTTTATGAGGTATTTCAGTGGCCTTTCCAGTTGGTGCAGATTTCTGGAGAGGTACATACCAAATGGGACAGTATACTCAATTATTGGTCTAATGAGGGAGGAGTATAGAGAGGTAATAACCTCCTTTTTTTCTGGATGCAATCCCTTTACTTATGAGATGAGCCAAGTAAAAGGCTTTTCTGACCACTGCTGCTACATGATGGTCGAATGTGAGGTTGTTATCAACCTGAGTGCCCAGGTCTCTCACCACAGGTTATGTGCTTGGGGGGTTGCCATTGATGTGATGATCAGTAGGGGCCGTGTTCTTGCCAAATGGTATGATGATACATTTTTTTGCATTTAGCTTGAGGCCATGACTTTGACACCAGTCATTAGTTGCTGTAAAACCCTTGCAGTATGCTAACATCATTTGGGGAGTCAATGACAGCACCCAACTTACAGTTGTCCACAAACCTGGTCAGCTACAAGCCTTTTTTCTTTGCCTGGACCTCTGAGAAGTAGATGACAAACACTAGGGGACCCAGGCCAGATCTCTGGGTAACTCCACTAGTGACAGGTCTGCTGTTGGAGGTGGAGGCACCTATTTTGACTTTGAGGGTCCTGTCGGTGAGCCAGTTGGCTACCCACCTGATGAGACAGGGATTTACGCTAAGTTGTGTTAGCTTTTCGATGATGCCAGAGTGGGGGATTGTGTAAAAGGTCTTGCCAAGTCAAGATAAGCTGTATGTACTGACTTTCCCTCATCCAGGGCCTTGGTGACAGTCTCAAAGTAGTCATCCAGGTTCAACAGGCAAGATCTGCCCTTGACAAATCCAAACTGGGTGGGGTCAAGTGCTTGAAGATTGACTATGTCCTTATTTATGAGATCCATAATAATACACTCCATGACTTTACAGATAAGACTTGTCAAACTAATGGAGTGATAGTTTCCAGGGTCAGTAGTGGCACCACCTTTGTGCAAGGGGATGACATTGACAGTTCTCCACTCTGTTGGAATGAAGCCTGTACTTAGGCTGTGGTTGAATAGGGTGCTCAATGGTGAAGTCAGTTCTTGCTTGAGATGGTGCATAATACACCCTGGGATACTATCAGGTCCCATGGAAGCTGTATTCTTTGCCCTGGATAGGGCCTTTATCACTTGATTAATGGAGATGTGAGGTGCAGGACAAGTATCAGGGATGTCAGAAGGGCTTTTGGGGGGACAGGGGGGGTGAAGTTTGTGCTGAAACTATCTGCTAGCAGGTTGGCCAAGTCAACAGGATTGGTGTAAGTGATACTGTTAAGTACTAATTCGGAACAAACCTGGGCTTTGCCATGGAGGCTCCTGACATAACTGAAGAGGGATTCATGGTTTCTCTTTGTTTCGGAGGTAGTTTCAATTCATAATTGGATTTGGAGGCTTTCACTAGTGATCTAATTTGGTTGTTGAGGCTAAGGAGGGAGTTTTTCCAATTTGGAATATGTTCCTTTTTACCCTTGGACAACAGTTTCTTCCTTTTGTTGTAAAGCCTGTTGATAGATGATGTCCACCAAACAGGTTTGTGTTTCCTTGAGGAGCAGGTTTTAGTTCTACTGGGTATGGCTGAGTCCATGCAGTTGTAAAGGTGCTTGTATACTGCATTGACGTACTGTTCAGCATAGCTGTCTGTATCTTGTGAGGGAGGTGGTGGTGCAAAGCTAAATATACCCTCCCTTAGGAGGTTGTAGTCAGCTTTTGAGAATTTTTTTAGCTTGATTACTTTGGGGGGGGGGGGGTTGGGTGGGAGAGAAACTTCGAATGAGACAGTCTGATGATCTGATATCAAAAGGGAAGAATATACTATGGGAGTGGAGCAGTGATCGCCCATGTTGGTGAGAACCAAGCCCAGAAAGTTATCTCCCCTTGTGGGGGATGAGATGAGCTGGTCTAGCGCATTAGAATCAATGAAGTCAAGGAATCGTTGAGTGAGTGCATTAGTGCAGGAATAGTTCACTCAGCCTATGGTGGGGTAGTTGAAGTCACCAAGGATCAGGGTGTTAGGGGGTAATTTAATGGAGTCAAGTAGATCCAGGTAAGAGGAATGGGTGTCCTGAGTCATAGAAGGGGGTCTATAGCTGGCAATAACTTGGATGGGTGTCTTGTAGGTCTATCCTTGTATCAGGTTACCATTAAAACTGTATCCTAGCTGCACATATCACTATACGTTGTACAGAAAGATAGGAACAGTACTAGACAAGCAATCTCAGAGACCCCAAGATGCCTATCTATATAAACCTTTAAGCAGTCACACATCATATCTTTCTACTCTTTTTGAACATTTAATAGCACTCACCTTCAAAACTGAGGAGGGCCATACATGATAATAGTGGAGTAAATATTTGTCTATCCATGCAAACATCAAGACTAGCCTTAAAGATAGCCAAGGTAATACTTTGCTTGGCGTGTAATGGTAACTTATTCCATAGGCTGTGAATATGTTAAGTTTTAGGAACCTTTCCCTCCAGCATGTCTTGTTTATTTATTGGCGTAGATTTAGATCAAGTGCTAGTGTTTGTAGAACCACCAGTTTTGTGAAGAAATTTGAGGTCATATAGGATTGGATCTTTCATGACTAATAAAAAAAGTGATACATTGCTTGGGTCATGCTAGTTTATTGGGAGAGTGGGAGGATTTAAGGTATTTAATTTTCTTGGTTATTAATCTCTGGGACATTTCCAGTTGAGTAATATGCTTGGAAATGTACATACCAAAGGAGGGTTTGTATTAACTGATGGGTCTGATAAGGCAGGAGTGCAAAGGTATGACATTCCCTGGATCTCGAGGATAATCTTTTGCAAAGTAACTCGGCCAGATAGAAGGATTTTTGGACTACAGCATAAATAGGATGATCAACTGAGAGAGCTGCTCATGTAAGTATCCGGGTCTCTTATGACCATTTCTGTCTGAAGAGAAGTACAATTTATGATGTATGAGGCAGGAGTAGCTTTTTGCAAATTCTGCTATGCTGCACTTTTTTTCATTTAATTTGAGACTGTTTTGGTATATTAAGCATGTACACATTACCCCCCTTGCTAGAGCTTTATAGCATTGGTGTATAAATGGGAAATAGTGCCCAGCTTGTAGTCATCATCAGACTTAGTTAACCACTCTTTTATAATATTGGCTTGAATGAAAGCAAAATTACTGATGATGAGAAGATGACCCACCACTAAACACTATGGTATGCCAAAAGTTGCAATTTTAAATTCAGAGGGGGTGACAGCAACTTTCCCAACTTGGGATCTGTGGGGGCAATGGTGGGAGTAACTGGGATAAAATTAGCATTAAATTTATTTGCTAAGATTTGTGGGTTCATAGGTTCATAAATTAGTTTATAAGTCAACGGAATAAAATTAACATTACATTTATTTGCTATGATAAGTGACATATTCTTGGCATTACAATGTGTGATGTTATTATTATTATTATTATTATGGAAAAATTAGTGTACTGTTGGGTGTTATTCTTTAGTATAAGTTATCAAACTTTGGAACTCAGCACCTCCAGACATACATGCTGGGACTACTCTTAACATATTCATGAAAAATGGAAAAAAAAAAAAGCATTCACCTGGATATGCAACTATAAATAAGGGGTCTACATTAGAACATCAAGGTTTCAAACCTTCGAATGTTCTAATATCGAACCCTATGCAACGAAAGCTTAAAATATCGAAGCAACAGAAACCCAAATTTTTTCCTAGGGAAAAAATTTGGTTGTCCGCTTCTGTTGCTTCGGTATTTTCAATGCTGTGGTGGAAAGTTACGGGTCGGGTTCAGGTAAGTTTGCGATTGTGTGGATGTGAGTGTTAGGGTGGGTTAGGTGAGTTAGGGTTAGGGACCGGGTGAGGTGAGTATGCAATAGTGACGGACCTTAGGTTTAGGGTTTGGGTTAAGGTAAGTGGATAGTTAGTGGTGTGTGTATAGTTTAGTGTAGGGTTAGGTGTCAGATTTTAGGTCTATATGTGTGGATTGCTGTTTGTTTGGTGTGCTTGTGTTGTGTGTATGTGTTTTGGAGCTTACATAGGGTCGATTAATCACTGTTCGCTTTTTTAAGCGGTCAGTGATTTAATATAGACCCTAAATAAGCTATTGTATTTATTCATGCTTTGTTGACCGGTTAGTCCTAATTGGCCTAAGGAGTTATTCATACTTTTTTATAAACACTTTTATTAAATTTACGCCATTTAAATAATGACATGGGCACACATATACTCTTCGACTAAAGGAAACTTGTCCGGAGCATCAAGGAAATTCTCCTACTCTTTTTGATAGAGGGAGCTAGAGAGCTCTTTCCTGCATGGAGATGGAGATAGAAGATTGTAGATGTAAAAATGCTGAAGGATATTAATGAGGATACAGTAAATGATGTAGTTGATGTGGAACTCTTTGCAGTAGAAGAACTAGTGAAATACTGACTCAAACTGTGATTACAGAGCTATCAGATGGTGTACTGAATTAATAATATTTAAAAATGGTTACTAAAGGAAAGCCAAGTGAAGAATACTGCATTTTCATCCCTTTTGTGGGCAGATAAAGTGGAATGATGTTTACAGCAGGATGTAAAGGTAGATGACTATGTGAGCAGGCAGGATAGGGCAACACAAGTCTAGTAGGAACCATGTACTGTGAGCCAAGAACAGGACTGTGATGTGGTTCCTAGCACTTAGCAACAGAATCAGGAAGCGCAGACAAATTCTATGTCAGCACCACAGGAAGGAGAACACCATTTAGAAAAGGAGATCCCTGAAAGATGGACGCCAACTGTAAGAACTAGGAAAAAAAAACAAACAATGTTTTGAACAGGCATAACACTTAGTATAAAATATTTGAGACACTAAGTTTCACAGTTTTGGACAGCCATTCCCTTATTCATCTAGTGAATGAGTATTTCTGTGAAGTAACTTTTGAGCATTTAATTTGTTGAACAAATTTGTGTTTGCAGTTGAAAAATAATAATCAATAAAGTAATACGTTTATTTAGGCTTTCTACTTATGGACAGAAAAATAGCCGTATTACATTTCGGAACTGATGTAATATTAGAAAAAAAATTAGGTGATACTTTCCTATTGCCCTCAAATAAAATCATATTGTTAAAATGTTTATAATGAACTTCCACGGTGGTGCAGTGGTAACGTTGTTGCCTCACAGCAAGAGGTTCTCCCATTCAATTCTCGGCTGGAGTGCGTGGAGTGCCTTCTGTGTGGAGTCTGCATGTCCTCCCTGCGGTTGGGTGGGCATTCGAAAGACATGCGTAAATGGGCGTGCCTTTGTTGAACGTCGAGCTGGCACCTCGGCGTTCATGAAAATCTACTGCCAATCATTAGCAGACCGGAGTTCCACTGTGGCGACCCCTAATCGGGAAAAGCTGAAAGACAACAACAATGAATGAAAACTGTGGACTGGGGCATGGCAAATATGCATTACCTTACATGAAGCAGAAGGTAAGATAAAACATATACCTGTCTCTGCTCCTGCACTACACCAGGCTGAACTAGTACCGCCCTCTTTCCACCACCAGCATAATTTGACTATGTTCAGAGAGAAAGAATTAAGAAAATGTATTTCTTAGACAAAGATCAAATACATTTTTGCCTAAGCTATATTATCTAGTCATCTCTGTTCCAAAGAGTGTACTCAGTGTGTTTAATGTCATCTCTGTGAAATGCAACTTGTGAGACCTTTATCTATTGATAATATTTTTTCAGCTTGTTATAGCTGCCTAAATATTTGCACTAGGTGTGTATAGGTTCACAATGTATGAGGTGGAGCTGAATTTTTTTACTTACTTACTTAGTATGTCATTCTTCTGTATTAGGCTTTGTAATAACTTTATTTAACTATAACCATATTATGTCTATGTAGAACCTTTCTCCATGCTCCTCCATGGAAAATGGGATATTATCCTGGTTAGGCATTCTTGGTAAACAAATGTCAAATGATCTCGAAACATGTAACTGGAACCTCTTGAAATCACTTCCTCTTAATGAAGCAGTATCATTCTTTAACTCAACCTTCCTTTCCATTTTGGATAAACATGCCCCTACACGCTCTATTAGAATGAAGTCTAGTATAGCCCCTTGGCTCTCAAAGGAAACAAAGAAATTAATTCACAGTAAAAATAAAATTTGGGCCAAATGGAGACACCATAGAACCACCACTGATTTTCATCATTTTTGCCAACTTAGAAATCTTACAAAAAAAGCAATAATCTCTGACAAAAAGAACTATTACTGTGATCTTCAAGAAACCCAATTATATAAACCCAAACAATTCTGGTCTTCAATCAACAAACTCCTTTCACCTGGTACAGCTAAATCTCCCTCCCCAATAAACGCAAACCCAGACACCCCTAGCCATACTGCAAACGCCTTCAACACCTTTTTTATTGAAACCATTCAATCTCTTGCTAGACAACTGAACGCCAATAACATTTACCCTCCAAATAATCTTATGGATTCACCCCAAAACTTCACTCTTCATCCTATCTCTACCTCCTTCATCAATAAGCTTATTCTTAAACTGAAACCCTGCACCCCCTCTGCTGACAAACTCCCCTCTCTCTTTCTTCAAAAGGCTGCTAAACAGATTGCATACCCTATATCTTTACTCATTAATAGGACTATCCAAGAAGGAACCATACCAGATATATGGAAAATCTCTCATATCATCCCACTACACAAAGGTGGAAACTCTATTGACTTTACTAACTTTGGACCTATTGCTCTTCTCTCTCCTCTAGCTAAGATTATGGAGAAATGCATCCATCAGCAACTCGTACAATATCTCTCTTCTCACAACATAATTGCCAACTGTCAACATGGCTTTAGGCCCCACCATAGCACCTCCACTGCCCTACTTTCTTTCATGGATACTATCAACAACTATCGAAACTCCAATATCTTCTCCTCTGCTCTATTTATTGACCTCTCCAAAGCTTTTGACATGGTGAACCACTCTTCCCTTATTAACATCCTTAAATCCCTCTCATTTGATAACCTGGCTTTAAAATGGTTTACTTCCTATCTTAACAACAGACATCAAGCCGTTCTTTGGGACAATCATATCTCTTCCTTATTGCCTGTTTCTATTGGAGTCCCACAGGGCTCTATTCTAGGTCCACTTCTCTTCTCCCTTTACATAAACGATCTCAACACTGTCATCCCTCAAGCTACCTTCATCCAATATGCTGACGACTCGACAATTATTTGCTCAGCATCTACCCCCGCAGAACTACTGTCTCTAACTCAAACTACCTTCAACACTGTAGAAACTTGGTTTACTAGACGGTACCTCCTCCTCAATGCTAAAAAAACAAAACTTCTCCTTTTCACTCCTACCACTCGAGCCTCCCCATTAAACTTCAATATTTTGTCTAATGACACTACTGTTATCTCTCCTGACACAACAACTAAACTGCTAGGAATAACCATCGACAACAATCTTACTTTTGATCAACACATCAATAACACCATCAAAACTGTTAATAAAAAAATTGGATCATTATACCGTATCAAACCTTTTCTCACACCTTCTACCAGAGCTACTATTGCCCACTCCCATCTTATATCTACTCTCTTTTACGCCTCACCTATTTTTACTAACCTTAAGAAGGCCAACCTAAGTAAACTAGCAACTTGTTACAATAGCATTGCCCGATTTGCCACCAGTAACCCTTTCAAAACACATCACTGTCACAACCTAAAACTCCTAGGCTGGCTTGAGCTACAAAACTGTCTTTTGATCTCACAACTTACCATTGCTCATAAGATACTTTACCAACCTTGTAATACCCCTATACTTTCTCAACTTTTAATCCCTTACAATAATCTTACCTCCCTTCGATCTTCTTCCAAACTCATGACCAAATCTGTAAAGTCCCATAACGTAGCTGGTGACTCTCTGTTCACTAATACTATAGGAAGGATATGGAATCAGCTACCCACTGATATCACTCTAACCTCCTCCTTACCACTGTTCAAGCAAAAAATCAAACTGTATTTCCAAAATCACTGGCTCTGTTCCTGTAGGACTCCTGACTAACCTTTTCTTTCCCCCTACTCCACTAGAACTTCACACTATACTTAGTAAATCTACTTATTCCTTCTTCTTATTGCCCTGTTGCTCTCCTCTTATTGCTCTGACCCACTCCTGCTTTTTCTCTCCCCTGTCCTCTTTTACACATTCTTACCCTTCTCCTCACTAGACTATTGCTTCTTTCTCTCTTCCTCCTTTGTATTCCCTTCTTATCTCCTGTTCTACTTCTTCTCTCCAACATATTATCGAAACCATGTTGCTAATCTTGACTTTGTGTAATGCTTTTACTGAACAACTATATTTTAGTATGTTCCTTAGGTATTTCGTTTATTTTTTTTCATGTTACTAAATGTATATTCTTTTTGTACTTATTTTTTTTTTTCTGTAAATTGTCTCTTTGTAATTTAGTATGTGTGGAGCTTTTCTCCCCGGGCCTCCACTGAAAATGGACATATATCCAGCTAGACTAGCCCGGTTAACAAATGTAAAATAAAATAAAATAAAATAAATAAATAAAATAAATAAACCAATGTAAAATAAATACATATACCTTGTATAATCAATGTCAATGGAGCTAGGGGAATATTTAAGTATATTGATCAACCCAAAATGTACCATTTCTGTTGTCCTGGTAATCATTTGACACATGAATGTAATAACAGACACTGTAATCAGAGTGGGAAGCAATGGAACATTGCAAAAAATTGAAAAGCTTCTTTTTCTGAATGTGAGAAACAGCACCACTGTCCGCTTGACTATGGGAAAGTGGAAACTGTTTATGAAGAAAGTACTGTAATAATCAGTAAGGAGAAGTGAGGAGGCACATAATGCTTACAAATGACAGAAGAAGCTCCCAAAGGGAGACTTCCAGGATGGCTGCACATTGAGTAACAGCTTAATTCTAGCTCTCCCAGTGTGAAAACAGAAACTTAGCAGAGAAAGCCAGTGGACCTAGATTTCTGGGTAAATTTCAGTAACTAGCTAGTGAGTGCACTGCCTGGATGCCAGGAAAAAAAAAAAAACAGAGGACCTGAAGGAAAATCAGCTACAGAAGGTGACAAAAAACACTGATTGGAAAAAGTACTGTGGTTGTTCAGCAAAAAGCAATGAAAGCTCCAGACATAACTTCCAGTAACATAGAGGAAAGTATAATGCAACTGCAAACAGATCTGACTAAAATAAAAGAAATACTGATGGAGTATCTCAACTCAAACAATAAAAGGCTGGAAAAAATGGAAGAAGCTTTAAACAGATATTCAGATAAGGTAATAAAACTGCAAATTTCAGAGGACGAAATGAAGAAATGGCTAGCTGAATATGAGACTGCACACGAAGAGATGCTTCAAAAATAATAGAATTAGAGGACAGAGCATGCAGGAAAAGCTGATATTTTTGCTGTACCAGAGAAGCTGGAAAGAACAGACTGTATTAATTTTATGAAAACACAAATAAGCAACTGGATTGGTACATTTATCCTATTATTCACGGAGTGTCAAAAAGCAGGCATGAGATTCAAACTGCTGTACCCAGCTATCTTCAAAATATTTTTCCCTGGAGGAACAAAATAATTTTTTGATGAAATACATGCTAAGGAAGAAATACAAAAGCTTGTCAAACAAAAAGTGAGGTGCGAAACAAAAGGAGATTCTACTTCTTGTTCTTCTGGTAATAAAACTACAGAGAGACTGTGCCAGTGAAACCTTTTCTAGTGTTTCAATGGAAAATGCTTGAGATAGGGGAAAAAAAGCACAAGAGTTGACTAGAAGAATCAAGTGTACATTGGAAATGAAGCAGAAACAGGGTTTGGGAGATGGAAATGAACAGGAATAGAACAAGAAAATCTGGAAATATTGGACTTTCTTGAACTTTGTTAAACTTGTAAGGGACTTTAAAGCATGTATCCTCCTTCATGTCATTAACGTTTGGAGAATAAAATTGGTTACTTGGAAACTGACAAATGTGGAATTACAAACCAATACTTATATTTGTGAAACATGACAGAACAAGAAAATCTGGAAAAAAATGACTTTTTTGGACTTAGTTAAACTTGCAGGGGACTCTAAAGCATATGCCCTACTTCATGTCATTAATGTTCAGAAAAATACTCAGGAGAAGGAAGGAGGAGGGAGAAAATTAACTATAAGCAAAACAATTTTTTTCCTTAATAGTACTGTTTAAATAGTGCATAATTTTCTTTGCATGTTATAAAGTAAATTTTTATTTAGCTATTTTAAGTGTACTGTGACACTAATGTAAATAGGTGCTCCTGTTTTTTTTTTCTTTTTGTGTCTTTCTCCATTCTTCTCTCTTTCTCCTTATTCAGTTTTAAGAAATGTAGGCACTGTAATGTAAAAGAAAATCAATCAGGTTAAAAGAGCATGACAAAAGAAAAAAATATTGTGCTTTTTTCTCATTCCTGCTTACAGGAATGACTGGGTTAAGGCCATTAGCTTTTAAGTGAAAGCATGTAAATGGAAAAGAATATTGAATATTATAAGGCTTTTTTTCTAGTAAAGAGTTTTGTGTCTCATTCTCATGTCTCTAGCAGGCAATTTGATAAAGAGAAATGGCTTGGAGAAAATGTTTTCTGAAAGCATTAAAGTGTTTTTCCAGCTGAGAGAGCTATAAAGATAAGACAAAACCAGACAGTAATTAATAGAACCACAGGCTATACCATGCATGTAATATGGATAACCTTTCTTTTATGTTAGCTCGAATCTGTGTGTGTGGCTGTCAGTTTGGAACATTTGTTCCTATTAGGAAGATAAAACTTCAATATTTGAATATGTATATAATTGTGTGTATTAGTATTAAGTTAATAGGTTTTAGGGGGTAGTGTGTGTGTGTGTGTGTGTGTGTGTGTGTGTGTATGTGTATTTTTGTTTGAGGGTTTTCAATAAAACAAAGAGTTCTGTAAGATGTGACATAGGCTCAAATGGAGATGACACGAAACAGCCATATAAAAGAGTAACCTGCCAAATAGTGCATGTATGTAACACAAATGCTGAAACTAGACATTTAACAAAAAAAAACTGTTATTCATAAAAGGTGAGAATAATAATCTCTCAAAAATATGATGCTTTCTATAATGTCTTTAAATGTTAATGGTCTCACAAATAAATACAAAAAGTAAAGAAAGATAGTGAACTATATTAAAAACGTAGAGTGCGAATACCTATGCTACAGGAGATACACTTGGAAAGAACTGAAAATGTGAATTTGATAAAAAAAGGTTTTCGGAATGGTTATTCAGCAGAATACATGGGACAAAGGAATAGAGGACTATTTATATTAATTGCAAGAGGAGCTCCAATAGTAACAGAAGAGGAAAAAAAACTACAATAATGGTAGATTTGTAGTATTAAGGGGCTACTGGCAAGAAAGGAGGATTACACTGCCATGCATTTATATTCCACCAAAAACTGCTATAGTGGAGCTTAAGAAAATTATGAGAGAAATAAGCAGCTTTCAGCAAGGAATATTACTTATAGGTGGTGACTGGAATTTGATTTGCAATAGTAAAGATGTGTCTCGGGGCCTAGAAGGGAAAATATAACAAAGGAGGGTGGATTTTTAAATAAATTTATGAAAATATTTGGCATGGAAATTGTGAATTTAGTACTAGGAGTTTGTAGTGAATTACATATTATTCTTTAAAATACAAAAACTGGGCTAGGCTACACAGAATTTACATTTCATAGGAACATGTGTATTTAATTGAAGGTCTTGATACGCACCCAATAATTATTTCATATCATGCACCAATAATACCTAAATAAAAACACAGGGTAATGAAATAAAAACAAAGCACTGGTGCTTTCCCACCTATCTGTTGAAAAGAGAGAGATTTAAGGAATGCGTAGTGGAAATTATTCAAGAGCTATTAGAGAAGATAAACATTTCTTCTGAAAATATAGCTAGGGAGTGAGATAAAATTAAAGTGGCATTTAAAAATAGGGTGGAAATAAAAGAAAGGGAGATATGGTTAAGAAGTAACAAAAATTATTTAGAGGGACTGACAAATGTTATAGTATTGCAGAATAGGAGGATCTCACAGAAGAAGAAGAGGAGCAACTGCAGAATGCTAAACAGAAAAAAGGGATTACCTTGATAATATGCATGAGTTTAGAAAGATTGCTGTTAAGCAACTGTTTTTTTTTTTATAATAACTCTGGAGCACAAAAACTTTTAACACAGTGATTCAGGTAACAGAAAGTAGGAAGGGCTGTCACCAAGCTTAGGAAGCCTATAAAGAGGAAGATAATAAGGGATCCTGTAGAAGTATTAGAATTATTTTGAAAATTCTGTGAAAGTCTGTGTAAAGCAAAGAAATATGGAAATCAAGAAAAGGTACAAATGAAAATGTTATGGAATAATTAAATATGCCAAGGTTAGAGGTAGATGAGGCTCAATTGCTAACAGTTAGAAGAGGAGGAAATGAGATACAAATAGTGATGTATCACAATCTACAGGAAAGTCCCCAGGAATAGATGGTATTCCTGTGGAAGTTTGGAAGTTACGAGGAAAAAAATGATAAAGATCTGGAATGTTTTGTTTAACAGTATTTTAAGAAGAGGAGAAGTACCAACATCCTGGAAGACAGCACTGCTGGCTGTAATACCTAAAGAGGGTACAGATCCATCAGATCCAGCTTCACACAGTCACATTTCAATACTAAACCATGATTATAAAATGTTTATGCCTATAATGGCTAAAAACGGCAAAAAGTGATGCCAACATTGATAGATATGGAGCAATGTGGTTTTGTGGAGAGGAGGTAAACATTTGATAACATTAATAGAACACTGATGATCCAGAGGGAAACAGAATGTAAGAAAATACCACTGTTGTTGGTGAGTCTTAATGCAGAAATAGTATTTGACAGAGTAAGCGGGGACTTTATGGGCAGAGCAATGAAAGTATTTGCATTCTCTGATGATATTATAAGGTTGATTAGGAGTATATATGAGAGATAAGAGCAAAAATTACAGTGGGTGTGGTTCTCTCTGACAATCTCTGCTTGAGCAGAGGAACAGGCAGGTGTGTTACCTCTCTGCTTTGTCATTTGCCTTATATTTAGAATCATTGGCAAAGAAAATAAGGGTCTTAGAAATTCAAGGATATATTTAGTATGGTAGTCAAGAAAAGCTGGTTCTGTTCACAGATGACATCTTTATTCCTGACAAAACCAGAAAGGGACATTACAGTGCTGTGGAACATATTGAGACAGTTTCATATCTTTTTGGGATACAAAATTAATGAAGCTAAAACAAAGGCAATAGTGGTAAATTATGTACCCATATATGAATTGGTTCAGCAATATCCATAATTATGGGACATGATAAAATGAAGTATTTAGGAGTATGGGTAAAAGCATTATGCTGGTGTGGCAGGTAAGGATATGTGGGAAGAGATTAAACAAAAGATAATACAAAAATTGAGAAAATGGAAGTTCTGTTATATGGATATAAGTAGTAAGTTATACGCAGTTAAAATGTCTTCAGTCCCTTTAGTCTTATACACAAGTCAGGCATATTTTTATCAACCAGAGAAGTTGTGGATAGCAATTAATAAAGAGCTGAAGGATTTTATTTGGAAGGGAAAGGTGGCAAGAGTCAAACTGGATAAGCTTATTCTTTCAACAGAACAGGACGGATTCGGATTACCTGATTTGAAGGGGTATTTCAGAGCAACACATTAAGTTTCCTAAACATAGCACAAGCAGAAAACTATAATTTAAAGTGGAAAGAGATGATGATGAAACAAGGGGGAAGCTCAAGAAACAAGGAGAGACTGGGATTTTGGATACATACCTTTAAGGAGAATAACAATAATTATACAGAATATTATATTCATAAAGCAACAGAAAATATTCTAAGAACTAAGCCAACATGGGAATAGAGAAAGGAGATTCTGTCAATAGGGATAATTGCAGTTAGGGATACAGACAATCAGAACCAGATCAAGGACAAATGGGGCCCTAGACAGGGTAATAAATTGGGCCCCTTCCAGAGCAGTCCCATCTGGGCAACCCCCTACCCCCCACAGCAACCCCCTCCCCAGCTATTCCAGTGTTCCACTACTTGGCTATTTCTCTCCAGTTACCATAAATACTGTTCAAACCTGTCAGTGTGCATACTGCTTTCTTATTTACTTCTACAGTGATTACAAGCACAAACACTAATAGCCATGTGCTAAACAAACAATACAGTCTGACAGTGAAGACAGACAGCATGAGCAGCAAACTTCTCTGTCCTTGAAACTCACACTCATTAAAATGGCATAAAACCCACATTCAAAGAAAATGCATCTAGCTAGTGGAAGATTAAATTTATCTTTGGGACGTTTTCAAACCACAGGCTCCCTGCACACATTTTTAGAGACATGCATACATGCATGTGTTCTTTGATTTACCTTCCTGATTGTATTCAATTGTATTCCTTGTATAGTACAGCACCACTTGTTAAAATGTGTTTAAACTGCTAGTTTTGAACATTCTTCCAGTAAACAATGAAGCAAAATGTATGAACCAGTAATAACAAAACTACCCATTTCAGAAATTTTCAGCCATAAAAGGCCACTCAGACATTTGTCATTATAATCCACCAATATCAGTCAATAAACGCAATCTCTACAGAAGTATAAGTTATCCAATCCAAATAATTCCAGATTAAAGAGATCTGTAACTAATGAAGAGGTTGCTACTGGCAAACACTTTACATTTCAGTGTTTCATCTACAAATTCATTGCCTGCTGCCCTTGAAGAATTATTTGCCTGTGTAATATTAAAAATAATGGTAAGCTGGGAATGACTGACAAACCAACAAGTTCATAGTTACCAGAAATCTCATACAAAGGAAGACAAACTTAGGAGTGCAGAACCCCTATCCCCCCTTAAAATGCACCAAATAATCAGCAATCTAAAGGATACTGCAATACCAGCACTCCATCTAAATGATGTGGGAGTAGAATTCACGGTCTTCTGCACCAAAGGCAATTATGCTACTAAAACTGCTTTCAAATTCTACAGTACAAACAGTGACTCCCATTTGCTAAACAAGACAGTTAGTTGCACATTGAAAACAGACTTAACATGAACAGCTGTAAACGTCTCTTCCCTTGAAACTCACAATTCCATGAAAAGGCACTGAAACTCAATTCCCTAAAAATGTACTGAAATCAAACCCGCAATTCCATCAGCATTCTGGTAGTTGGTGTAGAAGATTCAAGCTCTTGTTTTCTGTAACAAAGATACAGGGTTGAGTCTGATCAAATTAACTGACTAACCTGCCCCACCCCAACTAGAGCATTACATACCATACAGCCATACCTCTCAACCTCATAGCACAAGAAATCTGGACAAAGCCTAAAATAATGGGGTGGGGGACAAAAGTCCAGAAATAAGGATAACTTTTAAATTTTGCTCTTATAGATTTAGAAAGTTGCTAGAATAACAGGATTTGTCTTGGCATGTATTTTCTGAAGGATATGATGTCTGAAACTCATGTCATTATTTAGTGACTTCAATCCTCAGTAAATTGCAAGAAAACCACAAATTTTATGAGGAATTGGCTAAAAATATGAGCCCAAAATCTAGCCAAATAAGGCCTATCTTTTCTCTATTGTCACATAGCAACACGCGTGTGTGAGCACGGGCGCGCACGCACACACACACACACACACACACACACACACACACACACACACACACACACACACACACACACACCTTTCTCTCTCATACAGAAACTGAATGGCTAGCTTAAATTACATGCACTGACATACACAAACATACGCACAAACACTTTCTCTCTAGTTTAAAGTAGTTACACACACACACACACACACACACACACACACACACACACACACACACACACACACACTTACCTTCTGGTGATCTACACCTGATCTACAAAGCATTCTCTTATCCTGCTCTAAAGAACCATTTTTTTCATCTGCAAAACAAGAAAAATTACCCAATCTAGGTACCTAAACCACATTTGCAACATAAATGGGACATGTTGAAGGAAGAGGTACAGTTTTCCAATCCACGTGAAGCAGCCACTGCCAGGTCAGTTCTGCAATGTGACAGGCTGAGTATGGTGACTCCCTAATTTAAGTGTGAAATCCAATAGTCTGCAAGTAGTAACACTTCAAAGATTTACTCTATCATTAAATGTAAAAAAATGTGCTGGTAGGACTTCAAGTTATGCACCTCACCGATGTGGGAGGCTATGCCCTCACGTATTAACTATGAGCTTCAGAGAAGGGTGAATACTCCAGAAATGCCACAGTTTGAGATTTAGTATATATATATATATATATATATATATATATATATATATATATATATATATATATATATATATATATATATCCCCCAATCACACCATTTTTAATGTTCTGATGTCCTACAACTTTCAAAAGGCACCTGGGTGCAGAAATACCTGGCCACAAAGGCATCAAGCACAGCCCACTCCTCTGCTATCAGCGAGATGACTTGGTCACATAGTATCAAGTTAGGGCAGTGGTGCATAACATGGCAGAAACTGGGTAAATGGGAGAAGCAAAATGTACACCCAACTCAAATAGGGGCAGTGCTGTACACACCTGCAGACAGCATTAAAAAACTGGATCAGTAGATATAGTGCATATCAGGTATATTTATGACACCAGTCACACTATCTGTTTTCTATTTCAGCTCAAGCACACCTGTTAAGGAACATTTGGTTGACTGGACATTTGTACAGGAGGAGAAGAACAGAGTTTATACTACACTCCACAGGAATAGTAATGAATCTAGGTTCCAGCGATAAGTGATGCATAGTTAAATGGTTAGATATGCCAAGAGTGAAATGGCAGCAACTCCAGAGCAGCACTGGAAGCATTAAAGCACTTCAGATGTAATTTATTTCATTCAATGGTCTATATTTATGCTGGATTCCCACAGGTTAAGATAAAGACATAAAGCAGCAAACAGAAAGCATCCTAAATAAGTGGCCACAGGGCCACTGACAATGTCAGAGGTAGTGCAGAGTGCAAACTGGCCCAATGCCAAAATCAATACATGCTTTTGTGGTAGGAGGAGAATAAATGCTTGCATGGACAAACTGAGCAAGAACAGCATAGTCTTGCACGTATAACCATAAATATGTTATTTAACTCACTCTGTTTTAAAATTAATTACAGAATGAATGAATGTTAAGAATGCTACTTAACCACTAACTAACTAACTAACTAACTAACTTTAATTTATTTATCAGTAAAATCCGACAGGGACAGAGCACATTTTCATTGAAGGCCCAGGGAGAAAAGATGTGTGTCTTTGGAATGTGGGAGGAAACCAGAGCACCAGAGGAAACGCACACGAATGCAGGGAGGACATGCAGACTATGCACAGAAGGCACACCAGCTGAGAATCAAACCCGATAACCTCTTGTTGTGAGGCAACAATGCTAACCACTACACTACTGCACTGCCCATGAACTTCACACTGTCACTCTTTTTTAAAATAATCTAAAGAAAGAAAATGGTTGTTGGAAGCTACTTCATCCCAAACTGATTTACAGCATTACAAAATCTAACAGCATCAAGATTTTGTCAAACTACTACAGACATTTCCTTGCAATTACAGCTGTACAATTTAAGCAGGCTCCTATTTTGATACTATAGTGACTATTTAATATGTCAGTCTTTTATAGTGACTATTTAATATATCAGTCTTTTACTCAAGTCCAACCAGGATTCTTTGAAAATGCCGCTGAAAGAACTGTCAAAAAAAGACCAGCGAACATTTCATCCACCACCACTAAATCAAATGCAAAGGACAAACAACTGTGCCAAGATTCCCATACAACCACAGTCAACGGTGTTGCATACCCATACAATACCAAAACCGTAAGATGCAAACATTTCAGGAGAGCAAATGGGATACCCCAAGTAGACTCCAAAGATTTTTTTCTCGGGTAGACAGCAAATGTTGGAGGTGTGGTGGGAAAGAAAGACGTAACTGGGAACATATTTTCTGGGAGTGTAATGATTTGGCAGACCTTAAAGATTCACTGCAAACTGCTCTGTTGGAGATGCTGGATGAGCAAATTGCTGTAAGTAAGGAAATTATTTTTTGAGCTATGATACAGAATCAGAATTATCTAGACATAGTAAGGCCTTGTTGAGTCTAATTATGGTGGCTGCCAAAAAAGCAATTACTAGAAAATGGAAATCAAAGCCTAAACCAACTTTACTAGAAGTAGCAAAGATAGTAACAGAAATAAAACAACTGGAATTAGGATCTTTAGGAAAGGGTAGGAGCAAATTGCATAGGAAAAAATGGGAAGTGTGGGATCAATGCATGCAGAAGAGGAATGAGGTTTAAAAGAAGGCAGGAACTTGAATGAGCTATATAATAGTTGACTGACAATGACTGGATATAGTATAAGTGATGTATAATGTTTGCAGCTACAGATGTGTTGGCATGGTTTGTAATGTATAATGTTTGTAACTGATATTGTGTCAATATGGTTTATTTTCATTTATATAAATGTAAGATTGCCTGTGTTATACATGATAATTTAATAAAGATGTTTCTTTAAAAAAAGAAGAGGTTTCATAAAAAGACTGGAAGAATATGGTGGGGGGATTAAGGAGAGAATAAGATAAAGAGGCAGAAGTGACAAAAGAGGTTTGGTTTCCTGGGAATATTGAAAGCATGGAAGGACAGCATAAATTTGATGTATTATAAAATGAGGAACACGAGAAACAGGGTACCAACAAGACTGTATAAGTAGGGAACAAGAGTTAGATATAGGAAGATGTAAAAGAAGTTGGAAAGGCAAAAAAAGGATGCTAAAGAAAGAAATGAATAACTTTTCTATTCTTTCAGTGAATCTCAATAACAGTAAGAATGAAGAAAAAATATGCTTAGTTTATCAGTAGTGTAAAACTGTTACAGAGGATATTATCTGCTTAATATAGAGGTTCATAGGTTCATAGGACAACACTAGACTATTGGCCTAGAGGCCCTTATAAGCCTAGCCAAGAATTTCACCCATGTTCTCACAAAGTCAGCACCTGTTTTGCCTGTTCAGCAGGGACACAGGTGGGATCCCAGGGTGTATTTTCTGTTTCCCATCCAGTCATCCAGGTTCCTCTTAAAGAGGACTACTGAGGTACTCTGCTTGACATGGAGATGGAGTCTATTCCACAAATGGGTGAGTCTTTGGGGCACAAATCTATCCCACCAACAAGTTCTATTAATGTCACAGACCAGGTTGAAGCCTTGCAAGTGGATTGCTCTAGTGGAGTTTGACTTACGGATATGCAACAACTCCATCAAGGCTGGGTCTGAGACAGCCTTGTATACCAGACACAGGTCACCTTTGAGCAGTCTGTATGAGACTGAGTAGAGGGACAGGGCTTTTAGCCTATCTGTATAGGATAGCTGTTTGAGACCTTGGATTTTCCTGGTCAGGAACCTTTGTGGTCTTTCCAACTGCTGCATGTGCTTGGCAAGGTAAATGCTGAAGGGGGAATTGTACTCAATAATGGGTCTGATAAGGGAGGAGTACAGGGATGTTATGACCTCCTTGTTCCTGGATTAAATACCCTTATTTATGAGGTAGGTCATATAGAAAGCCTTCTGTACAATGGAGGCAACGTGGTGGTCAACAGTCAGGTTGCTGTCAACCTGGGTGCCCAAGTCCATCATGACTGATTTCATGCTTACTACATTGTTATTAATGTGATAATTAGTGGGGATGCCATTTGCCCCAAAGGGGATAATGATGCATTTCTTGGCATTCACTTTTAGGCCATGCTTCTGGCACCAGTCATTAGCTTGGGTAAGGCCCTCTTGGAGGATATTCACATCACAAGGGGAATTTAAGACAGCGCCCAGCTTGCAGTCATCTGCAAACTTGGTAAGCCGCACACCACTGGGCTTGTACCTTAGAAAAGTATATCCCAAACAGTAGAGGCCCCAAGACAGATCCTTGGGGTACGCCACTCATTATGGGTCTACTACTAGAGGTGGCTTCCCCTATTTTGACTGAGTGGGTTCTGTCAGTGAGCCAGTTAGCTACCCATCTGATAACATATGGGTTGATGTGTAGTGGGGAGAGTTCACCTATTATGCCCTAGTGGGGAATAGTATCGAAGGCTTTGGCTAGGTCAGGGTAGGCGATGTGCACCATCTTCCCCTTGTCCATGGCTTTGGTGACTGTTTCGAAGAAGTCAACCAAGTTTAACAGGCATGATCTCCCTTTGACGAAACCAAACTATGTGGCATCAAGTGTTTGGAGGTTGCCAATGTCCTTGTTTATAAGGTCCATGATAATGCATTCCATGGCTTTGCAGATCAGCCTAGTTAGACTAATGGGCCTATAATAGCCTGGATCTGTGGATGCTCCACCTTTGTGTAGAGGGATGACAGTGGCTGCCCTCCATTCTGCTGGGATGAAGCTGGTGCTCAGGCTTTGGTTGAATAGGGTGCCTAATGGTGCCAAGAGCTCTTGCCTGAATTTATGTAGGATGCAGCCAGGGATGTTGTCAGGTCCCATGGAGGCTGTATTTTGTTGCCTTTGAAAGGGCATTAAAGACTTGCTCTCTAGTGATGAGATGAGGGGGGAATGTGCTGGGGATGTCCTAGTTTACTGATGGAGGGACAGGGGGCTGAAGTTTTCACTGAACCTGTCTACCAGCAGGTTAGCTATATTTATGATTTTTGTGTATGTGATGCTCTTGACCACCAGTTCAGTGCAGATTTGGGTGTTACCTTTGAGACTGTGGATGTATGTGAAGAAGGCCTTGTGATTGTCTTTAGTGGATGTGGCCAATTTAGACTCAAAGTTAGCCTTAGAGGATTTCCCCAGTGATCTTATTTGCTAGTTCGGACAAAGGAGAGATTGCTTCCAACTTAGCAGCTGCTCCTTCTTGGTCATGGACAGCAATGTTTTTTCCTTTTATTATAAAGTTTGTTTGTAGATGCTATCTACTAGACAGGTTTACTCTTCCTTGCAGAAGATGATTTGGTTCTGTCAGGTATTGCTGAGTCCATGTAGCTATGTTGGTGCTCATATAGTTTTTTGGTGTAGGCTTGGACATTAGTGCCAGTTCCAAGTGAAGGGACAGCAGCTGTGAAGCTGCTTATACCTACTCTCAGGAAGTTGGAGTCAGCTTTGGAAAACTTTTTTTGTTTGACCCTGGCAAGGCAGGGGGGTCAGGGGAGATGGTGACTTCGAAAGTGTTCACTTTATGGTCAGATCTTACCAAGGAGGATGACACTGTTAGGGTGCTACAGTGGCTACTCATGTTGGTTGGTACCAGGTCCAGGATGTTTTCACCTCTCATGGGAGTGTCAACCAGCTGATCCAATGCACTGGCATTGACGAAGTCGAGGAAGCTCTGGGCATTCGTCTTTGGGCTAGAATTGGTCTTCCACTCTATGGTTGGGTAGTTAAAGTCACCCAGGATCAGGGTAGAGGGTTGAATCTTGATGGATTCAAGTAAGTCCAGATAGGTGAAGTGGGTGTCCTGAATCATGGTTGGGGGTCTATAACTAGCTATGATTTGAATGGGTGTTTTGTCAACAGTTAACTGCACCTGGAGTGTCTCCTGTGTGTCATACTGTGTGACCAGCCTGGAGGTGTGTATGTCTTTGATAAATATTGAAACTCCACCTCCTTTCACTTTATAGCCCTCCTTTGGGGTCTGAAAATATGGTAAGATGTGTAACCTGGTAAAGCTGAGGTGCTCTCTACAGCTTTGAACCAGGTTTCAGTGACTGCACAAATGTCAGCACCCTCCAGGGCAAGGAATGTTTGCAATTAACGCAGTTTCATGTTAAGACTCCTAGTGTTTAGCAGCATGACCATTAAATTTTGTTTAGAAGAATTTTTCACTTTGGTAATTTTGCCCTCATGACTTTGCCTAAAAAAGGCACTATGGGGGAGGCAAGAGCCTTTGTCAGAAGCCTGAAGCCCAGGGGAGACAGATGAAGGCCATCTCTAGCAAAGCATCGTGGTCTGTCAATCATGTCCTCCCAGTCTGTCAGGTACATGATCCCCTTGGAATGATACCAGATACTAAGCCAACTGTTAAAGTCAATCATTTTCTGTTTGTATTGAGGCATCATTCTGGGTGATGGCAGGATGCTGCTTAAGGCTAGGGCATACCTGCCTGGGACACATATTCAGCGAGCTCAATCATGTCTCTCTTCATATAGTCCAGAGAGGTACATCTCAAGTCATTCATACCGACATGGACTACCAGAGTTGTTGAAAGACGTGAGTGTTTGAGTGATATGGTGGATTCTAGCAACTGACAAGCAACTTACCATGATTTTCTCCTTGTCTAGCTTGGTGAGGGGCAAATATTTGTGTCTCACGATAGAGTCTGCTATGAGGAGTATGTTGGGTTTGTGGCTGGGCCTTAGAGGCTGTGAGACACACGCGTGTGTACTATGTGTGGTGTTTGGTGCTTTGGGTTGTGATGTGCATGTGTTTTTTGCCCTGGAGGTCTCTTTTCTTTAAGTATATTTTTGTTGAAAACCTCCGCATATGTGGGAGTGTATTGTACAGGTGTGGGTGGTGTTAGAGGTGTGATGTTTGTAGTGTTTTAGCAGACAACCTTCTCAATGCTAGATCTGCTGGCTTGTGATTGAGACAGCAAGGATTCTAGGTTCTTAATGTAATTGCATCTCTCACATACTGTGTTCCTAGGTGGTAGTAGTAGAGGGTTGTCCGTGTACATGAGGCAGTTGCTACACTGTCTCAGGATGCCCATATCAACCAGACTAGTAGGAGAAACCATAAGAAATTGTCCGTCCATGGTTGTCAGAATCGGTGGGAGAGAGGTCAGGGATAGAAGAGTGGGTACTATCTGAGGAGAATACCTATAGGTGTGAGTAGGGCTGGATAAAATCAATACAGTAGCTGCAAGACAGGGCTTCACTTACATTAAGAGTGATGGTAAGGGAAAGAATGCAGCTGAGATACCTTGCAAAGGGTTAAAACAGTGCAGTGGCAGTGCGTGACACGTAAACAAGTGCAAACCCATGCAAATGTGGGAAAGTACCACAAAATGAAAGTAAAATAGAAACACTGGAATTGAGCAATTAGCCCTTGTCCCTGAGCTCTTAGCTAAACACCCTATGCCAGAGCAGTTCCAACCACTTCACTTACTCCCATTAAGTGCAGCTAGACCCCAGTCAAAACAAGATGGAGTAGCAGGAAAAACTGGAATCACACAAACAGATGTGGATACAGCAAAATCTGTAACCAGACTATGCTAAAGATATTTAAACTCTGTTTAGGTCAATTTAACACAGGGGAACAGATACACACTTAAATATAACAGCAGAACAGTTCACACTCAGTTAATTAAACAGTTTAACAGTAAAACAGTGAAAAAATGCAGTGCAGACGTAATGCAAGTTAATAAAACAGCACAGTTAATCAAATACAAGTGCAGTATAAGTCAGAATAAATTTCAAAACGACACTTAGTTTTGTAGATTTTCTCAGCAGCTTGGAAATCAGCACAGGGTAGATGCAGAATGCTTACCACCTTGTAGCTCAACTGTAATTTTTTTTAAGTGACAAAGCAGTTTAGGGAAAACTAGGTAAGAGAGTTGATATGGATGATGTGTTGGGATGCTTGTTCATGGTTGTCAGTGATGATAAACTGTGTAGCAATAAGATTACTAAAAGTTACAGTAAAAAATCCAGGTAGAATTTTGGTTGCAGATTGTGAAACTTAGGGATAGGTGATCAGGTTAATAGTTTTGTATGCATATACATCAGTTAAGGAGAGGGAAAATTAATTGACAGAATTAAAAGTACTGTGGCAGTAAACATGTAATTTATAATTGCATGAGACTGTATTTGTGATGTTAGGGCAAGAAAGAAGTTAGGTACTGATATTAATGTGTATAGCGAAATAATAGGAAACTTTCATATGGCAGTAGGAAATAAGAGGTCATGTATTTATAGGATTGCTGAATTAAGGCCTGAGATTCATTTTGTTACATTTTTAGTATGCTCATAGAATTAGACAGAGGAAACAAAGTACTGGGCTTTTTTGGATGATGCAGAGATGTGGTTAGTGTTTGATCAAGAGAGAAACGTTAACGAAAGGAAAAGTTTAAAAGAAATGTTTACAATTAAATGTACCAAATAATGAGAGACTGAGATTATTTTAAGAGCATAATGATGTGAAGGTAGTTCATGAAAACTAGACAAGGTGATGGGTAGCATATAAACGGACTCATAAAGCACTATATGTAGACAAAGAGAAGGAATGGAATACATGTGGAAAAGAAATACATTTAAAAAATAAATTAAAAACAAACATGAGATGACAGATAATGTGTTTTAAAAATGAAAGAGAGGAACTTGAGATTAAGAAAGTGAAAGTATTACTGCAGTGACAAAGATATTTAATCAAAGAAAAAAGATAAAATTATGCTTTTTGGGTAAACAACTTAGATATAATGAAGGAACAGTTTAGAAATTGTGGATGAAAATGGATGAATAGTACAATAGAAGGCTAAAATTATGGCTGCTGTGTAAATTGTGGAAAAATGTATGAACGGTACAAAAAGAGGGGAAGAAAATATTATATTATATTGTAGAAAGTGAAATAAATCACTAAGGGAGTACAGCGGCTACTACAGGCAAAGATAATTATGTCAGATTTGGAAAAACTATACAAAAGCAAGCAGATACTGAGCTAAAATGGATGATATACGCTATAGCTTTTATAAACAACTAAATGAAAAAGAATGGCAGTGGCTATTATAGGTACTGAATGAATGGATAGAGAGGCGGTTGCAAGATGATACATATACAGGAGTTATCAAATTCCTGTGGAAAAAAGATAATACAAAAAATGGAGACTGATGATGTTGTATAACATGGATTATAAAATTATAATATCAATTTATCAGAAAAAAGTTTGAGAAAGTTATAGCTGAAGTAGTGCAAAAAATAAAGACATATGAAAGATATTGGTTTTTTAGTAAAAGAAGTGACAAAAGGAATTAACGTGGTAAAAGTAGATGGCAAAATGATAGTATGGGATATCAGGAAAGCATGTGGTAATATTAGTCATAAACAGTTGCATATTTTCTTTTTGTAGTGTGGAAATATGAGAAAAGTGATAGAGTTCATTAAGATATCATTCTTGGGTTAAATTGTTAGTTATTGCATGGGTTGGAAATAAGATCCCGAGTTAAAGAGGAATGACCAAAGATCACATTACTGTTTTGTTTAGTTATGAAAACAGTTATAGGTAGAAGAAGGACAGACAATGAAAGATGCAGAAATGATATGTTCTAATGAGGGAGAGCCTCTAATAGTAGTGAATTATGCAGATGATGAGGCAGTAGTGGTGAAAATAAAGTATGAATAGAGGTAATAACTAGGAGATTGAAATGTTAAAAATGTTACATTATCTTTAAGTAAAGAAAAGTGCCTTAAATTATCTTCAAGTAAAGAAAAAAGTAAATGCGTTTTGGACATAGTGAGACTAGGAGGGTATATTTCGCTATGAAATAGAATTATTAAGGGTGACATCTGGAGGTAAAGATATTATTAAGGTACAATCAAAATGCTTGTTACAAGATGTAAAGGAAATACAGTATCTATGGATGGACAGCTTGTAATTTAACTTTTAAACTTGGCAATGTTAGGAAAATTGAGTTACGTATGAGGAATATTTATGTTTATAGTTCACTTAGAGAGATTTTATTTGGTATAATTTTGGTATTATATGAGATCAAAACTGAACAAAGTGAAAAGGGTAACATCTTTACTGTGGCATCACAAACTGCAAGCTGCTGAAGTACTAAGCTTTTGAAGATGTCTGCAGTGCTACTGAACTAGCAGCAGTAGAGCAGATAAGAATATCCAAAAATGAATTATATTTTAATAGTAGCCTGTTTTACTTTAAATGCAGGCACCCTTACAGTTACTTATGCGTCATAAAACGATGGTAGTTCCTGTATTTTTTCTCACGATTTGGACTACAATACATTACATTACTGATTTAGATTTTCTCAGTGATTCCATTCTCTAGATTTTAATTGTAATATGGAAACAATCAAGGCAACGGAGTACCAAGAAGTGTTTCTAAACGTTGTATGACTCCCTGTCAGTTCCTTATTATCAATCAGAAATTAATAACAGAGCTGGGCATACAAAGGATGGAAAGAATTTCAGCCAAAAAAACTAAATTAATTTACTGTCAGGCTGCCCAAATTGCATTTTGGTGTCACTCATTAATGGACAATTATTTAACTGTACAAGAATATGCACTGTATTCACAGTGGGTTTATAACTGCATGGAGCTCTAGCAACAGTTTGAGTTGTAGTCTAGTTGCTTAGTCAGTTCTGACTTTTCATGGCCACAAGGACTTTAACAACGATTTGTTTTCCACTACTATTTCTTTAAGTTCGTGTAAATTCATCTTCCTTACTTCAGCAATAATGTGCATCCATCTTGCCTTTGCCATCCTCTTCTTCTTTTGACTCCAGTCTTTTCCAGCATCAGCTCTTTTTCTAGTGAAAGCACTCTTTGCATTATCTGGCTAAAGTATTTAGTTTTGATGTTATGTCAGACCTTCCACTGAACCATCTGAGTTTATTTCCTTAAGTACTAAATGAAATATCCAGTATTTCAGCTGTAATTTCTTTTAACTGCACTTGGTGTACCCAGTCAAGCAACTGAGAACTATAAAGTGCTGGAAGAAAGAAACTTATTGCATCAAAAAATCAATTATACTAACTCTAGCAACTAAAACTGAAAGTATCCAGTATTGCAGCTGCAATTTCTTTTAACTGCACTTGGTGAACCCACTCAAGAGACCAGGAACTGTAAAGTGCTGGAGTAAAGAAACTTACAGTATCAAAAAATCAATGTAGGTGACAGTTGAGACTCTGATTAATTAACTGGCTTGTAATTCAGATATTTGGGAGCTCACCGCCAGGGACGATATCAAGCAGTTACTGTTTTATTTACCCCCCCCCCCTCCAACATCTGATAAATAAGCTCTGTATGTATTTGTCTCCCCTTAGTTGTTGTTGGGTAAAATAGTAAGCTTAATCACCTATGGCTGTAGTTTTTCTCCTTATAGCTGTTGCGCATGTATAATACTAAGACAAATAAAATTACCCTATAGCTCTTTTGTGATTACTGCAGTCCATTAAGATTTCCCTAAAGTGTTATTTACAAATAAATAAAATATACTTACCTTAAAAATATAAATCGACAAGGGACTACAGTCCCTTTAACTTCCTACTTACCTTCAACCCAGACCATTTTGTTGATTGTTTTTTCCGGTCACAAACACACTGACTTGTTATACCTGCTCCATTCACCCTTGCTTTACTCGGGCTCTCTCCTACCATACCCCCATTTTCCACCCACTACTGCTATGCCTAAACTTATTTCCAAATAGCCACTCCACCGAAGTAAAGCAATCCTAACACAGCTAAGATAAATCCAAATTTATATAATTCCAATTATCCAATTAAACTGTATCACACTAACTCCTATATATCACACACCAGTTGCTTAACTACCTGCTACTTTACATCTTTAAGTGTAATAAGTCATAACCGGACAAAAGAATAGTTTTAAATCCCCACATATCAAAACTCAATTACAATTAGCAATTATTCCTACCCACCCATAACATTATTACTTTAACTTAGACATATCTGAAACATTAGTAGCAAGCAATACGATAACTTTATACCCATCAATCCTGCTATTTCTACCTATTACAGCTTACAGAGCCTCTTACCCTACAGAAAACAACATACAATCTACGCACACTACCCACTTCCCAGACCCATTATAATTAAAGTATACAAAATTAATAACATCATCAACTATCTATAATCCCACAAACATAAACCATGCACCATTTACCTTACTCACACAACAATCTTACCCTAATGTTACACAGATATACGATAAGTTTATGTCAAAATACATAAAATTTATAGTTCACACTGCATCACAGTTCATACTTAGTGGGGACATTCACCCCAACCCTGGCCCCCAAACAAATCAAACCCATCTAGCTCTTCACACCCCAACCCACCCCCAACAACTATTATCTCTCCCCAGAAAAAGTATGGACTTCTTCTTCTTCTTCTTTCGTCTGCCCCAGTTAGGGGTTGCCACAGCAGATCAACTGTTTCCATTTCTTCCTGTCCTCTGCATCTTGCTCTGTCACACCAACCACCTGCATGTCCTCTCTTACCACATCCATAAACCTTATCTTAGGCATTCCTCTTTTCCTGTTACCTGGCAACTTCATCCTTAGCATCTTTTTCCCAATATACTCTGCATCCCTCCTCAGCACATGTCCAAACCAACATAATCTTGCCTCTCTGGCTTTGTCTCCATACCTTCCAACCTGGGCTGACTCTCTAATATACTTGTTCCTAATCCTGTCCATCCTTGCCACACCCAGTGCAAATCTTAACATCTTCAACTCTGCCACGTCAAGCTCTGACTCCTGCCTTTTTGTCAATACCACTGTCTCCAACCCATATAACATAGTTGGTCTCACTACCCTCTTGTAGACCTTTCCTTTCACTCTTACTGGTACTCGTCTGTCACAAATCACTCCTGACACTCTTCTCCACCCACTCCATCCTGCCTGTACTCTCTTCTTCACCTCTCTTCCACACTCACCATTACTCTGAACTGTTGATCCCAAGTACTTAAACTCATCCACCTTCGCCACCTCTACTTCCTGCATCCTCACCATTCCTCTATCCTCCCTCTCATTCACACACACATATATTCTGTCTTAGTCCTGCTGACCTTCATTCCTCTTCTCTCTAGAGCATATCTCCACCTCTCCAGGGTCTCCTCCACCTGTTCCCTACTCTCACTACAGATCACAATGTCATCTGCAAACATCATAGTCCACGGGGACTCCTGTCTGATCTCGTCTGTCAACCTGTCCACTTACTACTACTTAATATAAATCTCAGGAGCACAAAACTCAAGAACTGCATGCCACCCTTGCTCTATATACTAATGATACAGCACTTATAACAGAAACCTGGCTAAAACTAGACATCTCTCCAGTGGTGTAACTACGTTAGAAGCGCCCTGAGGCAAACTTTTCCTAGGCGCCCCATACATTTTACTACCAAGGTCCCTGTGCAAAACAGTCAGAGCAACATACCACTATATATATACCTGAATGAGGAAATCATGTGTCTCATCCGACATTTTCTGTTGTGTAGAGACAGTGATAGCGCACTGTAGAAGATAAGCTGGATGATGCAAGATAAGCAGCCCCCCCCCCCCAGATATATACTATGTCACCTCACCTCTGCTCTCTTGTAAATAAAATAATGCAAGGATAATGCAGTTGATGCTATCAGATGCACAAATATCATAAGAAGACTGACCCACATTCAAAGAAAATACATTTTGCCAGTGGCAGATAAATATTAACTCTTGGCTGTCTTCAAAATCATAGGCCCCTTGAACATGAAACATACACATACTCTTTGATACACCTTCCTGACTGTATTACATTATATTCCTTGTACAATATAGTACAGTTGTTAGAGGGCATTTTAAGTGTATTGTTTTGAACATTTTTCCAGTAAACAATGAAACAAAATGCATACGCCAATGACAAAACTGCCCAATTCAGAACATTTCCATCATAAAAAGTCTACTCAACCTTCTATAGTCCACCAGTATCAGTAAATATGCACAATCTCTGAAGTAGTAAAATCCACATTAAAGAAATCTGTAACTAATAAAGAGGTTGCTGCTAGCAAACAACTTTATATGTCATTGTTTCATCTACAAATAAAGTGCCTGTTACCCTTGAAGAATAAATTGCCTTTGTTGCATGCATTAAAACATAAGCTAGTGCCTCATGTACACTGACAACCCCTTACTCCTAAATCAAGTACAATTTGTGAGAAGAGGCTCCTACACAAAGAATCTGGAATGACTGCTTTCTCGTGCCCAGAACAGCAACACTAAGCAGGTTGTCAGCTCACACAACAGGACTCCTATTCCTAATATGCATCCAGCACATAAACCTTCGTATGCAGAGGTACTCTCCAGAAACCTACCTAAACACCAGAGACCTCCAAAACATAAACATGCTACACCTAACACAACACCAAAAGCACCCAGTACACATAAAAACACTAGCACCTGTGTCTCACACTCTAACAAAGAAATACTTTCCCAGGATACAACATACATAGGCTAGATAGACAACAGAAAAGAGCTGGTGGTATTGCCTTACTATACAAAAAAAAATCTCAGTTTAGAAACAATAGACCTAGCCATCCCAAACTTTAACAATACTGAAATACTGTTTACTAAACTAACAATTAATCCAAAGAAACATCTGGACATAGGGGGAGCCTGCATCTCACCTGGGAACAATCTGACTACTCTAGAACACATATTAAATTGAACAGCTGCAGTCACCCACTCATCATTCAGTCTCTCATAATTAAACCATACAATTATTTCTCTAGTTTCCCAAACAAAATTACTTGGAGTGGCCATTGACCATAATATAAAATTGGACATACATATATCACAGACCATAAAAACGTCCACAAAAAACTAGGAACCCTGTAAAAAAATCAACACTTAAATAAATCTTCAAAGTCCACTATAGCAAGAACCCATCTTATCTCTACACTACTATACACCTCACAAATTCTTACAAACATTAAGAAATCTGATGTAGTAAAACTTGAAACTTGCTATAATAAAATCGCAAAGTTTGCCACAGTAACTATTAAATCTACTTGCTTATAATTAACTCGCCTTCCCCCATCAAATACTAAATGAGCCAGAAAAAATACCAGTACTTCAAAATCTACTAATACACTACTCCAATAACAGGGTATGGCATTCCAGTAACAAATCCTTTCTACATATATCCAAACCTAACAATGCAGCTGGAGCTGACCTTTACTCTAACTGCATAGCTAAAACTTGGAATTCCCTGCCATTAAATATCAGAACGACTACTAACACTTCCAACTTAAAAAAAAATTCTCAAATCACACCTATCTGAATCCTGGACCTGCTCTTGCACAAACCCTGGTTAGGAAACAGATGTCTTAAGGCAGCTAAAGGAACACGACCTGTTATTTTTGTATTTGAATGGTATACCCCTGCTACACATATGTATAATTAACTTGCTTATTTTCAACCTGCAATCACAGTACTTCTATTCTTTGTATCCTGTCTAGACTATAGGATTGTTGCAGGGAAATGTATAACATGTATTTTCATTTTGTACTTGTATCTGAGATTAAATCAATATTTATATCTGTACATTGTATATGTATCTTACGGTAATTTAAAATTGTGGAGCTTCTCTCTCTGGGCCTCCACTGAAAAAGGACATTTTGTCCAGTCAGACTTTCCCGGTAAACAAATGTAAAATAAATAAATATATGCAAAAAGTTGACAGGATTAGAGGAATAATCTTTGTTTTTCGTTCCGTGTTGAACAGCAAACCAGCTTTTGCACTGTCTGCTATCACTTTTAGATGCAGGCTCTTCATCTACTCCTTGCTTTTAGCCATTAGAGTGGTATTGTCCATATATCTGAAGCTGTTTTGATTCCATCTGATTCAACTAACCCAGCATTTTATATAATATGGTCCTTATTATATAGTTATTCTCTATAATCCTGACAAATTTTCTTCTACCAGGCCCCTTCCATCCTTATCTTTTATCCGAGCCATTTATACATAGAAATTTCCAGTAACGTCACCAATTTCTTTGAAGTAATGTATTTTCCATGCTATTATGCTCTTCTGTTTCCTTGCTCTGCTTATTTAAATATGCTTTTTTATCTATTCTTGATGCTGTCTGAAACTCTGCATTAAGTTAACATATTTTTCTGTGTCTCCATCGAGGTTTACCCTATTTCTTTCATCTGTCACTTCTAAAGCTTCCACAGAGTGACATTTATTCTTCCTTTTTAATATTCTCACTACCATATCTGAGATAACTAAGGCTTAAAGATTCTGAACTACCAAGGCAGGTTAGAAGCTCTATTCTCTCTACTTGATATCTTATAAATTCTTGAAGGACAACCTGTGCCTCACATACTCTGACATTAGAAACCCTGTTATAGTTCATCTCATTCTGCAAACACTAAAACCAGGGCACTAAATCTTCACCAGCATTTAAATAGAATGAATCGGAAAGACAGATTCATCATGCATTACCTCCCCCATGTCAGGAATAAGCTCTTTCTGTAGGTTAAACAGTACAACTCATTACTGTCCTTCAGATAGAACAAGAATGGTTGGATGGGTACCCACAGATGTTCTTTGGGACTGACCAGTCTAGCCCTCCTTGAGAAAGGGGGTAAGCCTGAGGGTGGGTATTAAAAGGCAGTAACGGTCAAGAAACTGAAATTGATGACTCACTGGAAGATACACCAAGCAGTTCCAGCTTGATGGCCGATATCATGCACCGCTTTACAGAAATGGCAAGCTATTGCCTCTCAGTATGATGTCATATTTGGGAGTAATAAAGCAATATGTATAACATATCTGGATTAAAACCATTAATATTAATTTGCTAGCCAGCATGCAGTTTTTGAGACAATACTTGCTCAGAATTTTACACTGACATGATCAGAAGAGGACGTACTGAAACTTGAATAATTTATGTTTTGCTTTCTTACTGATCTTTAATGCTGACAGTGCCTTAATGAATACTGTTCAGAACCATAGCTGGAGTGAAAAAAAAATTGTTACACATTTTTAAGTTAAAGGAACTACCATTTCCTGTGTTCGTTTTGTACTGATTACCTTTGCAGCTTCTGTAACATAACTGTATCCAAAAAGTAGGAATGGGTAACAGAACAAGTACGGTGAAACTGCACCAGATAGTGTAAACCTTAGCTATAAGCAGGGACTACCGTGCATTATTAATGTTATTATGATGCAGTGTATATGCTGTGTAGTACACTACATCTAATTACTCCTTACATGTTTAAACTTTTACCATGCCATTTCCTTCAACACTTTTATGTTGGCAGGTGCTTCAGAGTGAGGTAAGCATTTAATGTGTTGCTGCAAATCCCTTACAAAACACCCTGTGACTTTAACATTTACCTTTCCCTGTTGTTTTCAAAAATTTATTACCTATGACATAGGACTTCAGCTTAGTGTCCTCATTAATTATTATACCTGTTTGTCATTGTTATTGCCAGGTAAGAATGCATCGAAGAAATAGGGAATTAGTGACTCAAGTGTAGAACACAATTTCGCTTTGTGCTTTTAGCAAAACAGATATTTTATGGTCAAAGGCTGATTTATTACCTAACATTAGTCCCATCATTAAACCTTTGGAACAGTTCAGTCGAATTCTAACTATAGCTGTTCAGAAGTATTTCCAGCAGAGAGAAGAGTTTCCAAATGAGTTATTGATCACCTTTGCTGTGTCAGTAGCTGTACTGCAGCCAACGGCAAAGAAATTGATAGTAGAGCAAGTTTAGTAAAACTCTTGTCACACAGCAGTCTGACATTAACCGTCGCTACAAGCAGCTTTGATACATTGTCTAGGACCTGTATGCAAAAAGTTTGCCATACCATTTGCACACACAGACATTTCTAAGTCTGACAATCCTTTAGTAAGCTGCTAAAAAATAGATTAACAAAACGCAATGTGTATTTGTTATCCACTGTTGTTTCTTTTGAAAAGCTGTTACCAGAGGCTCAGAATCTGAGGTTATTAATCTATGTTAATTATCACACCCCTCTGCATATGACACTGCCAAGCATTAACAAAAGAATGCAATTAAGGAATGGAGACGTGATGATTCCAGTGACAAAATAGCTTCACGTTTTGTATGCTGAAAAAAAAGTCCTTGTCATGCTTTTAGAGCAGCTCATCTGAATTTCTTATACAGATGTTTCAGTAACATTAGCAACACAGAGTTCTAAGTGAAACTAGTTTTAAAGTAACACCTGCAGTTGTATTTTTTTTTTTTGCAACTGTACTGTCTTGATTCAAAATGGTTGTGGTACTCACTCATCTTGAGCTGATAAATCTATCTTTCTGCAATGTGCATCAATATTTCTATTAAGATATTTTTAAAATACTTGAGTTAGTATGGCAAAAACAGCCTGTGTATATTCGGACATAGGAACTGGATATTGTATGTTCCAGTCATACCTCTCAAATTACCTCATTACGAGGAACATTCCTCATTTTGAATATTAAAAAGTCCATGTTCCTCATTGTTTCATATTGAGAGGGTCTGTCGCACACAAAGCCGGATGATGGTCAAATAGGGCCCTAGGCAGGGTAATGGATCAGACCCCCCATACAACCCCCCCCCACACCATTTCTGTGTCTCATTACTTGGCTCTTTCTCCCCAGTTATCATAAACACTGTTCAAACCTCTCAGCATGCATACTGTTTTCTGCTTTACTTCTACAATGCTTACAGATATTTAGATTTAAATTAAAACTTTTATTTTAAATTTTGTAGCACAAACACTGATAGACATTTGCTAAACAAACAATACAACCTTACAGTAAAGAGTGCTGTCTGACATGGCAAGAGTTTTTCTTGTTAGGGTACTGTGTAGCACTTTTCTATTTCTTTTAGGTTGCCAGCAAAGGGTTGAGAATTTTTCTTGTTTGCCCTTTAAAATAATCAGGTGTACCCCTAGAGTACCACCACCAAGTAGTAGTAGAGATTTATCTTTCCTCTGGTACGACATTTTAGACCTTTTGCAGACTGGGTTTCCTGAACAGTCTTATTTGTTTTGAGAATAGTCTGTACAGTTGGAGAAAGGGGAGACATCCTTCTGCCTAACCCAATTCATAGATATCACAAGGCTGTTGAGGCTAATTCCCATTCTTACCTTGCCAATACACTCCCTCAGGCCACACCTCTTTTCTCCAGGAGGGCTATCCCAGTGAATCCCAGGAATACATTTGTGGTTTGCTATCCAATCATTCAGCTTATGCTTAAGGAAGATAGCGACTCATGCTTGACATGCAGGAAAGTTTATTCCAGAAATGTGGGAGGTGCTGGGTTATAAACCTGTCTCTTCACTGTATTTTATTTTATCTTTTGGTGAAGATTTAGGATAAAGATTATTGCACTAATAGAGCCTGTTTTGGAAATACAAGAGGTCCTAAACAACCAGGTCTATAGTGTCACAGGACGCTTGACAAAAACCTCCCCTCAATAGACTATAGAACTCTACATATCATTCCCCAAACTCAATGACTACACTAGACTGGATAAACATTAAAAGATTAATCAAGAGCTTTGAAACAAATCCAATAACTATGTAAGATCATGTTCCAATAAAGGCTAAAACAAAGATGTAGGGCAATGAAGTAAAAATGAGACACTGACACTTTTGTAGTTATTGGTTAAAAATTGCGAAATTTAAGAAATGGGTAATGGTGGAAATGATTCAAGAATTATTAGGGAAGATATCAGTTACTTCAGAAGGGATAGCTAGGGAGTGGGATGAAATGAAAACGGAGTTTAAAAATATGCTAAAAATAAGCGAGACAGAGATGTGTGAAAAGAGTAACAGGGATTATTTTGAGGGTTTATCAAAGGTTACAGTATTGCAGAGGAAGGGGAATCTTACCGAACAAAAAGAGGTGCAATTGCTAAGTCTTAAATGGAAAATAAAGGAATATTTGGATGAAATTAATGAGTTTTGGAAGATTTCTGTTAAGCAAGTATTTTTCTGTTGAGAACTCCAGAGTGCAAAAACTCTTGGCTCAGTGACTTAGGCAACAGAAAATCGAAAGGGTTTTTGCCAGTCTCACTGAGCCCATGACAAGAAAACTAATCAAAATACCATAGAAGAATTAGAGATATTTGAAAAATTCTATGAACATTCCTATGAAGCAAAGGAATGGGGAAACCAAGAAAAGACAATATTTACAGTAGACTTACTTACTTATGCCAAGGTTAGAGGGAAATGAGGCTCAAGAATTAACAGCTAAGACAAAAAAGGGGGAGATAAAAAATAGTGATGCATATTTCTACAAAAATAGTGATGTATAGCCAATCAACAGGGAAGTCTTCAGGAACAAATGGTATTCCTGTGAATGTTTGGAAATTAAGAGGAGATAAAGAAATAAAGGTCTGATTTGGAAGGTTTTGTTTAATAATATTAAAAAAGGACAGTAGCAGCATCTTGGGAGAAAGTTTTGATAGCTGTATTATTCAAATATGGTAAAGACCTCTTACACCCAGCTTCATATAGATCAATTTCAATTTAAAGCTGTAAATATAAAGTGTTTATGTCTCTACTAGCTATCAGAGTCGATTAATATGGCTCAATGTAGTTTTGTGGAAGGAGGCAAACATTTGACAATATTAATAGAACAATGACCCAGAGGGAAGGATGTTATAAGAAAATGCTGCTATTGTCTTTATGTCTTAATACAGAGAAGGTTTTCAATAGCATCAGCTAGGATTGTATAAGTAAGGCAATAGTACCATTTATGTTCTCCAACAGCATAAGAGACTTAATTATGAGGATATATTGGGGCAAGAATTAAAGTGGGAGGGTTCCTCGCTGACAAGTTGTATTTGAACAGAGGACCCAGGCAGGGGTGTTCTCCTTCTTCTTTGTTATTTGCTTTATATTTACAACAATTATTTTTTTAGCTGCAAACATTATAAATCACTTTTAACTTATTCAGTCATTGTCAGTGAACCATTACATAGTTCATTCAAATCCTGCTTTCTTTTAAACCTTGTTCCTCCCACATTTCCCATTTTTTCCTATGTAATTTGCTCCTACCCTTTTCTAAACATTCCAATTTCAGTTGTTTTATCTCTGTTACGATATTCACTACTTCTAGTACAGTTGGTTTAGACTTTGATTTCATTTTCTAGTATGTGCTTTTTTTTGGCAGATATCATACTTAGAGTCAGCAAAGCTTTACTATGTCTAGGTAGTTCCAGTTCTGAATCATAGCTCAAAAAAATAATTTCCCTGGTTACTCCAATTGCTCACCCAGCATCTCCAACAGAGCAGTCTGCAAGGAATCTTTAAAGTCTGCCAACTCATTACACTCCCAGAAAACATGTATCCAGTTACCTCTTTTTTCACACCTCCAACATTTGCTGTCTACCTGACAAAAACTTCTTTGGAGTCTACTTGTGGTATAAAAATACCTATGTAAACACTTCTAAGCAAAGAGCCTAAATCTTCTAGATTATTTTGCATATTTGGGAGACATATATATATTCCCCTATTGTTTCTTTGTGAATTGCTTATCCAATCTCTGTTTCCAGTCCTTCCTAACCTTCTCTAATTGATTCTTATAATTATCATGCAATATTTTATATGCTCTACTAATTATTCCTTTAACACCAACTTCTGTTCTAGATCCTACTAAAAACTTTACTAGTACTTGTCTTTCATTTAGGACCCCCCCATTTCTTTCTCTTTGCCTATACTCTGATATCAATCCTCGATAGGGAAGGCAGTCTCTAACCTGCAGTCCAAATAAGTTCTTGGTGTCTTCCCATTCTGTTACCTTTTCCCATCTAGTTATTTCCTCCCAATAACTTGGTTCCTTTCCCAGTTTTCTCCAGTATATTCCAGCCCCCTCTTGCCTATTGTCTGTATCCCTAATTGCAGTTATCCCTGTCTGCAGAATCTCCTTTCTCCATTCCCATGTTGGCTTAGCACTTAGAATACGTTCTGCTGCTTAATACGAATATAATATTCTGTATGATTATTGCTGTTCTCCTTAAAGGTCTGCATCCAAAATTCCAGTCTCTCCTTCTTTCTTGAGCTTCCCCCCTTTTTTATTATCATCATCTCTTTCCACTTTGAATTATAGTTTTCTGCTTGTGCTATGTACAGGAGTCTTAACTTGCTCTGAAATACCCCTTCTACTCGGGTAATCCCAATTGTCCTGTTCTATTGGAAGAATAAGCTTATCCCACTTGGCTCTTGCCGTCTTCCCCTCCCAGATAAAATCCTTAAACTCTTTATTAATTGCTATCCACAACTTCTCCTCTGGTTGATAAAAATATGCCTGACCTGTGTATAAAACTAAAGGGACAAAACTATTTTAACTTCTTGTTATACTTACAGCAATTAATGAAGAAAATAAGGGACTCACAAATTAAAGGATATAACTGATATGGTAATCAAGAAAGTTAGCTTTATTTGCAGATGATATTATTAAATACTTGATAAATCCAGAAAAGACCATTTTAGTGTTATAGAACATTTTGAGACAGTTTCATGTCTTTTTCAGATATAAAATAAATGGACATAAAATAAAAGTTATAGTGGTCAACTATGTGCCCACATGTGAACTGGTTCAGTAATATACGAGAAGAGGAAGTATATAGGCATATGGATTAAAAGGCTTGCATTGTTGGAATTAAAAATATGTGGAAAAAACTAAAAAGATAATACAAAAGTTGAAAAGTTGGAACCTCTTGATTACGGAGATGGATAGTAAGATGTAAGCAGTAGTCCCTTTGGTTTTATACACAGGTCAGGTATATTTTTATCAACCAGAGGAGAAGTTGTGAATATTAATTAATAAAGAGTTGAAGGATTTTACTTGGGAGGAGAAGAGGACAAGAATAAATTAGGATAAATTTGTCCCCCAATATAATGGGGGTTATGTTTACCTGATTTGAAGGGATATTTTTGAGGTACACCGTTAAGGCTAATATTCATAACATAAGCAGAGGGTTACAAATTCAAAGCAGAAAGGCATGAAGATGAAGCAAGGAGGGAGGTTCAAGAAAAAAGGAGAGTAAAGAATTCTGGGATTCAGGTGCTTAAGACGTATAATAAGATCGATATAAAATATTATATTTACAAAGCAGCAGAACTAAGCCAACATGGGAATACAGAAAGGAGATTTTGCCAATAGGGACAACTGCAAGAAGAAGCATAGAAAAAAGGCAAGAGGGGGCAGAATCTATTGGAGAAATTATGAAAGGAACCAAGGTACTGGGAGCAAATAACTATGAAGGGAATGGTAGGGTTGTACTAAGTGAAAGACAAGTTCTGGTTGAGTTTTTAGTTGAGTCTAGCAATGAAGCTGCTGTTAGAAATGGGTATTTAGTATGGCATATAAAATACTGCATGATAACTGCAAGAATCAATCAATCCATCAATCAATCAATCAGAAGAGGCTAGAAAAGATTGGGAAAAGAGAGAATGGAACAGCAATTTATAAAACAAAAGTGGGATGACATCCAGATAGCTACAATGTATGGACTTTATTGCATACATAGCTAATATGTATGCAACAAAGTCCATAAAGTTTAACATTTTTGCATGGAAGTGGTTGCACAGGTATTTTTGTACCCCAAACAAACTTCAATGAATTTTCTTTTAGGTAGAAAACAATTGCTGGAGGAGAGACTGGGAACTTATTTTTTGGGAGTGTAATCATTTTTGTACCTCAAACACACCAGTGAATTTTCTTTCAAGCAGAAAACAATTGCTGCAGGAGAGACTGGGAACTTATCTTTTAGGAATGTAACGAGTTGGCAGATTTTAAAAATTCCCTACAGAATACTTTGTCAGAAATGATTGTAACTAAGGAAATTATTCTTTCGAGCTGGAATATAGGATTTAAATTGCCTAGACATAGTAACGCTTTAAGAAGTGTAATGCTACTGGCTTCCAGGAATCAATTACTAGAAAATGGAAATGGAAATCCAAACTGTCCATAACTGAAGTATTGAATATTGTAAAGGAGATAAAAGAATTGGAGATGTGGTCTTCAAAAAAAAAAAAGAAAAAGAAGGAACAAATTACAGGGGAACAAATGGAGTTTTTGTGAGCAATACATGCAGAATAATGTACCGGATTTAGAAGAGGAGTGAAATTTAAGGGAAGGATCTGAGCAGTTTATGTAATGTTGGAGTGAATGGCAATTGTTAAAAAAGAAAAGATATACGTATAATGCATGAGTATACTGATTTGTTTTCTTTTTATAACTGTATGTGTGCCCCAGTCATTACATTATTATTAATTTAATAAAGCTGCTAATAAACGAAGATTTTAGCTCTATGTTGTACACATTTTCCTCTGTCTACAGATCTTATGGTACTGTTGTGAACTGTCATAAAACAAGCAGAAAACCATGCTACTTTAAATGACTGCTGTAAAAGAGGTTCTGCAGTAAAAGTCACAAACAAAGGAAGCAGCTGTAGACTTTGCTATCAAAGCAGCATATGCATTGTGGACTAGATGGCAGATTTTGTTTTAAACATAAGAGATAGACCCAAGCCATGAAGTGCTAAACTGCTTCATGTATATGGAAGACAAACTCCCTTCCTCAGATAATTTTTATTTTTTTTATTTATGTTTTCTTTATATGTGTTTAAGTAATATTGACGAACATGCTTTCTCAAATGTTAATTCACATTATGTTGCAGGCATGAAACAACTAATGGAAACGTTACCTGATCAGGATTAGAATGTTGATTGTATAGCTTATACAACTCAGGAATTGCTGATTTTGGAGATGATAAACAGTGAATATCAATGGACACTATTTTAGGGAAAACACAAATATCCTGCTTAAAGAGGATACAGCAGGAAGTAAAATGCAAACAAGCTTACCAGCAATGTAAAGAAACATCAGTGAGAATTTTTTTGAAGCAGAAAGAAGGAAACAGCTTGGATCATCAAATACTGGCTGTGCTTAAATAATGGTAGCTACCTCCACCTCCAAGCTAAATGGTATGCAAGAAATTCTGTTTGCCCATATGTGTACTCTACCCTCCTGATTAGAAGGTAGACATGTTTGGAGTTGTAGTACAAGGACTCTGGTTAGTAGTAAGAATAGACATCCACCTTTAGCAGATTAGATTCATCTAATCATATCTTCTGGTAAGTTGTGTATGGTAATGGAATTCGGGGCTTGCCATGTTGATGAATTAATATTTTCACATGGCCTCAATAGAAAGTACCTTTTGAATGAGATGTCTGGAACAAGAACTTTGTGAAGAGTTCTAGAGCTATTGGAAGCCTTTCAGTCATGAGCAACGGGGGCTTTATAGTAGTGGTTTTGCTACCTGACTCTAGGTTTAGAACTGAAACTTAATATATGGTTGGACATGACTGTCAGTAAAAATAATGGTTAAGGAATAATTTTGTTCAGTTACAAAGAATCATCAGATTTTCCCATGTTATCTTGGAGTCAGAAGTAAACAGCAAAGCATGATTGCCCAGTGGTAAGATCTCTGCCTTACAATTCCAGGGCTTGGGGTTCAGTCCTGATCTTTGGTCAGTGTGGAGTTTATATCTTCTCCCTATATTTGTAGGTGTTTTCTTTGAGTACTCTGGTTTCCTCCACTACAAAAATGTCCATATATAGTAAACTCTCGGTTAATTGGCACCCGTGGGAATTGGCAGATGCTGGATAACTGTAGTTTCTGGTTGCTCGAAAGTCACTATTAAAAATAGGCCTGACTAATACTGTACCTATACTATTTGTTTGGTTTGACTTGTTCTTAGGTTGGGGAGAAAGGGAATGTATTCCTATATTCCTTTTTAAAACTCTAAAACTCTAAAATTAAAGTAAGGTATGTTTCTGCAGGGGGGGGGGGTGCAACACATGAAAATTGTACTGTATTTCTTTGATTTTTTTTTTCTGGTTGCTTGAGAGTTCTGGGTAATTGAGTTCCGGTTAACTGACATAACTGTGTATTGCATTTACCCTTTATTGTGCAGGTCATGACAGAAAAAGTCCCCATAAATAGTCCACTTACCTGGTTAACAAATAATAAATAAGTAAACAAAGTGTGTGTGAATACATAGAAAAGTTTCTACTCCAAAATGCCAACTTCCTGAAAACTGATGTTCCAAAAGAATGAAAAATTGCCTTCAATCCAAAAGAGTGAAACACTCCTTTTTTCATTCTTTGTGCAAGACCCCTCCAAACTTATATATACCAACTCTACTGTCAAAGGGCCAAAATAAGGACAGATTTTAAATATAGATTTTATAAACTCAGAAAGTTGCTAGAATAACAGGATTTGCTTTAGCATGCATTTCCTGAAGGATATGAAGTCTGAAACGCAGATGCAGCTCATGATTTAGTAGCTTCAGTCCTCAGTGATTTACCAGAAAACCACAACTTTTATGTGAAACAGACCAAAAATATGAGGCAAAAATCTGGACAGTTGAGAGGTGTGATTCTGTATTGTCATTATAAAATGGTAATATTTTAAAGAAATAAATGTCTCACCTTTTTAAACAGGACACCCACTGCTTATCAACTTTTTAACATTCTGCATTTAGAAGAATGTGAAATATACTGTCAATGTTTCAGTACATCAAAGATATGTCTGACTCAGATGATATGTTTTGTTTTTGGTTCCCAGAACCTGGAGAAGAGTAAAAGGCATGTTTCATTTTTATTTTATACCTTTTACATCTATTTTAGGTTTGTGTGATCTCCGTGTTAGTTTGCATAGAAATCAGGGGAGGCCAGCTCCCATACAAAAAAATTATTCTTACAGGGTGTAAGGTGATTTAGTTGCTGTGGTGTTTTGGGTATGAGATGAAACAAACAGATATTTTTGTCATAAATATTCACATCTTGACCAGGTTAGATGTAATTAATCATATAAACCATTTAAAATTAATGTCATTGTTTACTCTGAACTTCAGGTGTTATTGTCTGTCTGCATGGTTATGGGATAGCAGGAATGACTTCAGGAAATTCTGCTTGCATGTTCACTTGTGACTATGGTACACTGTAAAGTACTTTGTTTAAATGCAGTTATACCACGTATGTGGCTGTTATAAAACAGCAATTAATATATTAAATAATTAGTCCTCACAAGGGATTAACTCTACCAAGTACCAAGGACCAATGTAAAAACTGTAATGGCAACAGAATGATGGTAGAGGCTGAATGCATAAAACAACACTTTTAAGAATGATAAAAACAGCAAAGGGTAAGCGCTTTCTCACCATAAGGTGTTTCTTCAAACCATACTAAATCAGAGTAATTCACAGCACATATAAAATCTACCTAAAGTCAAATCAACCAATAATGAATCTTTCCTAATTAAACACAGCAAATAAATGAACAGTACTAATTAAATTTATCATCTAAAAGGGTCGCTTGACTTCAGAACTGGCCTTAAAGAGACCCTACCATTTAATCCACGTGGCTTATCAGCCTGAAACCTAATGATCCAGCGTAGCTCCCTGTTGTCAGTATAATTCTTCAAATCTCCTGTACATATACACAATTCAACATTCCCAATAACCATAAAATTAAAAATATGTGAGCAATCGTATTCCGCTACATGTTTAGCTAAAGGATTCATCCATGTGAAAATCATGGAGATGTTCCCTTATTCTGTCAAAAAAGGTGTGATTAGTCTTGCCCACATAAAAACTGGTGCATGATTTACATACAGCCAAGTAGACCACATCAGAAGTCTGACAATTGGCTGCAACATTAAATGAAAAAATAGTACCAGAAATTGGATGAAGAAATGTATTTGATGTATCAGTATAAACATAAAAGCTGCAACTATTGCAGCGACGTGTACCAGAAACAGCATGACATTCCTTAGTGTCATTTTTTTCACAGAGAAGAGGTGGTACTGATGAATAACATAAAAGTATGTCAGTGATTAGCTGGTACTGCATTCAGCAGTGTGAATGCTCAACCTTTAATACATTTATATACAGCAGCTTTATCTGTTTTTCTGTAGTGAGGAACAATATTATTTACACTATAGAAACACAGTGGTAACAAACGCTTATAGATGTCTCTGTTTATAATTCTACATATGCTTGAAATCATGTTATAACATACACGGTGGTGATGTCAAGTATTAGTAGAGTCATTAAGCAGCAACTTTCAAAGCTAGGTTTAGCACAGTGTGACTGCTATGGTGCTTCCAGTACCATTCATGTCTTACTTTA